>NC_043001.1:44312463-44324963 GCF_006345805.1 Octopus sinensis | reverse complement strand
TGTGTGAATTTTATTTTTATTGGAAGATGTAAGTGGCTGCGGTGTAATGATTGCTATTGAAGTGGCTGTTGTTGTTGCTTCAATAGTAATGGTTGTTTTGGTCGCTCTAATGATTATAGTAGTAGTAGTAGTAGTAGTAGTAGTAGTAGTAGTAGTAGTAGTAGTTGTAGTAGTAGTTGTTGTTGTTGTTGTTGTTAAAGTGGTTATATTTACGTTCGTAGTTGGCTTTGTAGGAATGGAAGTGATGACAGTCCAATTGTTCAAGCTATTGTGGTTGTGATTATAGTTGTGGTAATGGCCACCCTTGTAGTTATTGTGATGTTTATGGTTAATTTAGTCATTATATTTCTTTAGCAAAGAAGTAAAGCTGTTTCTTGGGAATACAGTAGAACAGAGGAATTGGTCAATGATTAGCAGGTGGGTGTAAATGCAGCATTGTAAACAACGTGCTATCGGCGAGATTGGTCCTCTGCTATTTCTTCGACACAAAGTACAAAGACATGTTATTTGTGTTTGATCCCTTACACTGATTGACGCATGGAAATCCATTCGATGGGTCTCAATGTTAGGTGCATACTGCGGCAACAAAACAACAATAAGAGCCTTTATGGGTCTAAAGCCGTGCTATTTGATAACAATCAGATGTGTCCGATTTTTCATCAGCAAGTTTCTGAAGTACAATAATAAATCTCTGAACGAGATGTAAACAGTAACCGCTCGACAACGTAAAGTATACTAGCCATCTCAATATGGCTAACCGCTAAGGGTGGGTGTTACTGTAGCTTTTAGCCCCAGGAGATCATCGTCTCCAGCTGGCATTAGGCACACTTTCTGTACGACGTACAACGTTGACAAGAGGCAAATTACCTCGAAACTGCAGTCCGTGCGTATCGCTTAGGTTTACGAGAGAGGGATGATCTTCCTTTGCAAATAACATAAGGGCACAGAAAGTGTGCCTAAAGCCAGCTGGAGACGATGATCTCCTGGGGCTAAAAGCTACAGTAACACCCACCCTTAGTGGTTAGCCATATTGAGATGGCTAGTATACTTTAAGTTTCTGAAGAGCTTGTGATAAACAACGGACTGGAAACGGTGGACTTTAATACTTACCGTGACTCGTGGTCGAAATTGCATTGCGCTCCGAATAACTAATTTCAGCAGATATGATGCACGTTTTGAGCTATTATGCAAGGAAAAAAATCGTCAGTACTCGGTGGGTTACCCTACGATATTTATTACTACATGCCAGATTTAATATCTACTGTGTTGGTAGCAGATTAAGAGCATTCAGAGTTGTGTAAGCCGGGCTGTAATGCTGTTGTCGAAGGAACCAAGCGAAGCGTACGCAGTAGTTTCAGATGTGGGCCACATAACAAACTAACAATTCTCCCTGTTTCTCTTCACCTTTGATTAGAGAATTTTGTTTGCAGTATCAGCAATATCAAATGGTTTAAATAAAAAGTTCAGTCTTTTATTCTTACCACTATTTCATTTACTTCTCACTGTGTTGCGGTGGTCTAGCAAATATCTTTTCTGTTCTCCAATGCTTCAAACGAACTATAACACAGTTATACACACACATATGCTCATACATGCGTACTTACGCACACACACGCGCGCGCCCAAACACTCACACATGCACACACACACACACACACACACACACACACACACACACACACGCACGCACACACACACACACGAACATATGCACACATGAATGTTTAAGCACATACATATGTCTATGTATACGCGCACGCACAGAAACACACACACACGCACACACACGCACACACACACTTACACACACACAACACACATCCACACAAATATTTCGTTTAAAATATAAATCGTATTCATGCTTTTGATACAAACAACAAAGTGCTCAAAGCAAAATGAATTACAATATGAAATAATTTTTAGAGCGTAACATTTAAGAAATCTGAACGAAACCAATGACCCGGAAAATTAGATTTCAAATCTCTTATACTCGATTAATATCAGTAGCTGAGTGAATAAACTTCATCCCACGAAAAATCGATGTCCAAAAACATTTGAAAGTTCTGAGTTCTGAGTAGGAACGTAGCGGTTTGCAATATTATATTTTAATACTTCTGTCAAAAGCAAAGATAAGTGATTTCCAAAATATCACTTAATTCGCTCAGCATTACTTCAAAGGAGACCGCTTAACAGTGTACCTGTCTCCAGAATTGGGAGATGGGTTGAGTAAAGGATTAATAGCCTCTTTGTATAAAAAATACTGATATTTTACTGGAAACGTCCCATGAGATACCGATATGCATTACAGAATAGAAATACTGAAGCCATCCATCTATCTATCTATCTATCTATCTATCTATCTATCTATCTATCTATCTATCTATCTATCTATCTATCTATCTATCTATCTATCTATCTATCTATCTATCTATCTATCCTGTCTGTCTGTCTGAGTGTCTGTCTGTCTATCTGTATGTTTGTCTAAACAGTTTTATATATATATATATATATATATATATATATATATATGTATATATTATATGTGTGTTGTGTATGTGATTGTGTGTCTGTGTTTGTCTCCCTAGCATTGCTTGACAACCGATGCTGGTGTGTTTGCGTCCCCGTCACTTAGCGGTTCGGCAAAACAGACCGATAGAATAAGTACTGGGCTTACAAAGAATAGGTCCGGGGTCGATTTGCTCGACTAGAGGCGGTGCTCCAGCATGGCCGCAGTCAAATGACTGAAACAAGTAAAAGAGTAAAAGAGTAAGAGTATATATAAAGGACCCCCTTCCGTCATGAATGACCATTGGATTGCACCTAGAAGGTTACTCTCCGAGGTACAAGTCCAGGCAAGGTTGTTGCCAATACGACTTGGCACCAGTAACATTGCAACTCATTTCTACAGCTAAGTGAACAGAAGCAACGTGAAATGAAGTGTCTTGCTCAAGAATACAACACATAGACCTGTCTGGAAATCGAACTCACAACTTCATAGTTGTGAACCCGACGTTCTAACCACTGAATTAGTTTTTAGGGATAGGGTGTCATTATACGTCCACACAGCTTATATTTAAAGTGTTTTGTACGTAATACCTGTATTTAAGTATTACCATTAAGGGACCGCTGTATTTCAGTTTTACCAGTTTCACTTCAACATTAAAATGTCACCCACCGTGGTCGACTTTGCCTTTCATCCTTTCGAGGTCGATAAATTAAGTACCAGTTGCGTACTGGGGTCGATCCAATTGACTGGCCCTCTCCCCCAAAATTTCGGGCCTTGTGTGCCTAGAGTAGAAAAGAACACTAAAAATTCATTTATGTATGTATGTATGTATGTATGTATGTATGTATGTATGTATGTATGTATGTATGTATGTATGTATGTATGTATGTATGTATGTATGTATGTATGTATGCATGTATGTATGTACGTATGCATGTATGTATGCATGCAAACAGAAAGAAAGCAAAGACTGAAGATTTTCAGATGATGAATATTTAAGTATAAATATATAGATATTCATCTATTAATAGTCCAAATGACAGAGAAAATTAAAGGGGAGGAGGTAAGGGGATATAAGTCCAACAGCTGTTTCTTTTGGCTTGGAGATCCGTCATAATATGGGTAGATGTAGTTCACCAGAATATGTAACCAGTAATGGAATCAAATAAACATTGGATAAATCGAACCTCTACCACTTTACATTTCAGATCATGATACAGAGAAGCTTAAAGGTAGAATATTTAAATATAGAAAACAAGCCGTATTGGAGAGAGGAAGTAGGAGGCTTGACGGAGGTGTGGGGAATTTTGAGGCAGCGAAGGGTGAAAAGGGATATATGGAGTAGACTAAAAGGTATTAACCCATACTGTGGATACTAAGAACGCTCGTCTTTATAGAGCTAAATATCCTAAACCGTTGGAACGATACAATATACTACACTATGTGTGTTGTATCAATATATTACAAGTTGTGGAAACCATCTCTTGTTGATATACAATGTATGTGTGTGTTGTGTGCGTGTGTGTGTTTGTGTGTGTGTGCGTGTGTGCGTTTGTGTGTGTCTGCACGCGTGTGTGTATGCGTGCGTGCAACAGAGGGCGCTTGATAAACAGCATAAAACATTTGAAAGTATATAGCGTCTGTAGAGTAATGCTTTTGTATAATCAGGCAGCACAAGTACAAATACCTGGTGGACTATCAGGGGCCTTGCGATGAGCACTAATTTAAATTCTATCTGCACATGTTCAGAAGTATTTTGAAAAATTGTATACTGAACACACACACACACATACACACACACACACACATACACACACACACACACATACACACACACACACATACACACACACACACTCACTCGCAAATCGCTTATTGTATTAAGACAAATAGATCTCTTACATAGAAGGCGTGAGTTATTCCGCTCTGTCTGTTTCAATTTTGAGATGATACAAGAAACATTCCGTTACAAATCAAAGAACAAATATGTTAGGTGAAATTAAGGGAGACTGAAGCATCATTAATGAAGGGAGAATATATACGCAGTAGGGAAAAGGAGGACAAGTGCTAGAAAGAAAAACTAGAGAAATGAGAGAATGAGAAAAAGTGAAAGGGTGCATAAAGTGAAGCAAAATCAACGAATAGCTGTCGTCTATTTCTTTACTAGTCTATGGTTATTAAGTCGTTGGTTAAATTTCCCCTCTGCCATGCCTATGTACCGTTTGCGTGGCACTTCTAAGTTGAGCTTTACAAAAGTGGCTTCTGCTTCATAAACTATGGTTTCTCTATTGCACGATTTATCTAGTGGACATGTGTTTACATTCCTGAGTTACCATGTGGCTTCACTTTTATTGGTAGCTGTGTGTCTTATTTTATTTTAATATTCGTTGTACCATTGTCTTTTATTTTCAGGATGTGTAAAAAAAGAATTTTTTAATATATATGAGCTGTAGATAAATGCTTGCATATTAAAGCTAGCCTTTTTTTTTTTGCTATATTTGATATAACATTGAATGAAAAGGGTGTGTGAGTAATATAATATTACAGCGACATTTTTAGTTCGCAGAGCGTGGAATAATGCGATTAGATCATTTTATTTTTAAATCCACCAGGCAGTGAAGGAGTATTGTGGTAGGGCGCTGCTTTAATACACGCATGCACACACACATATACAGACGCGAGCGCCCATATACATGCATACATATATGCATACATACAGAACACACACACTCACAGACACACACATACATACACATACATGTTTATAGTGTGTGTGTGCATATATATTTATTTATAGTATATATATACATGTATATATGTATATATGCATTTTTGTATACATGCATGTTTGTGTATGCATGTTTGTATATGTATATATGTGTTTGTAAGTAAGTATATATATGCATACGTATAGATTTACACGCACACTTACTCTCACACGCATACGGACGCACACGCGCGCACACACACGCGCGCACACACACGCACACACATACACACACACACCCTGTATAACTATATACAGGAAGGGTGTTCCAAATGTTTTGCGTCTGACTATGCTTGACAATGAGCCAAAATTATTACCTTATTATCATTATTATAATTATATATTATTTAAATATATTGTTTTCATAAATTTTGGACGGTATTATTGCTCTCAATACCTTCTTGTAATTTACATTTCCGGAAATGAAGGACAGCAGGGTACGATATTCCGATGAAAATCTCAAGCTCAGACATGGAAACTGGGATCCATCCAAGCAGAGCTTAATATGTGGAGAATACACCACTACGAACCGACGCGAAAAAATAACCCATGTGTTGGAAATATAATTTCAGAAACACTTTTGTACATAAAGTGTAAAGACAACCCCTTCGGTCATGAATGACCATAAGATTGCACCTAGAAAGTTCCCCTCCGAAACACAAGTCAGGGCAAGGTTGTTTATGGAAGACCAGCAGTGGCCCATACATACTAGCCTCTCCTCTCCACGTCACCGATGTTATCCAAGGGAAAGCCGATACAGCTTGGTACCAGTGACGTCGTCATTTCAACAGCAGATTGAACTGGTGCAACATGAAATAAAGTGTCTTGCTCAAGAATACAACACACAGCCCGGTCTGGAAATCGAATTCACAACCTCATGATTATGAACCCGACGCTCTAACCACAGACCCATGTGCCTTCAGATACATACAAAAATATATGTATAAGTATATATTTATGCTGGTAAATGAATGTTTATGCATGCATATATTACATATATACACACACACACATATATATCGATATGTATTTATAAGATCAAAGGAACTAAGAGTAGGAAATTTGTAAGCTTCGAGCAGTCTGTGATAGGTATAAAAAAAAAAAACAACGCTCAGGAACAATAACAAGCGTAGAAGGTTGTAGGCTTTGCCAATATCGAAGTTACGGTTAGTAACTTCAATTGCTATGAATGCGAATAAAAATCGAATTTGAGGGAGTGGATCAGGTAAATCCAGATTACATATGTTTCCTACCTAGCAGATCCTCTGATGAAATAAGTGCTCAACGAGAGGTGCTCAGCCAGATACTCTTCACGTCGAAGATACCTTAATTATATGAAGGTTACATTGTTGTTAAGGAATCCCAAGTTACCTCGGCAAAGATATAATTTGAAATGAGTGGTGAAGCCGGAAGAACAGAGTAAAAAAACCATGTGTGCGCGTGTGTGTGTGTGTGTGTGTGAGTACCCACATTCTCCCTTCGTCGTTACCCCTCCATCCACACCCCATGCCTATACATCCCACCTCACCCACCCCTACACATCCCAGTCCCACCCACTCTCACATACCCCACTCCTAGTTCACATCCTCACCCCAAACACACACCCCAAACCCCACTCTCGCATCCGCACACCTCAACACCGCCACACTACACCACACCACCACACCACACACCACCACACCACACACCACCACACACCATCACACCATTCCGCACACACTATCACTGACCACTTCCCAACACCCACACCATCATCCACACACCCACACATTACAGACGCTCATACACACGCACACATCCACACGTCAAAGTCACCAGCCCCTATCCACACGGGCACACTTACACACTCTCACATACACACGCACGTTCTCGTTCGTTTTGGAATCACCAATACTTTATTATCTTCCATCCTTCCTAACTCTCCTGTCTACCTCTGTCCAGCCAGCCGTCATGATTGACCGCTAACTCCAAAAGATTTTTTATTCTCTCTCTCTATTTATTTCCTTTTGTTCCTTTCTGCTGAAGAGCGTAGGCTCTAAACGTAAAAGATTTTCTCACCTTCCCGAGCGTTAAACTAATACACCTGTTTGTTGTTCTTCCACCTGTCTTCGTCTTTTGTTTTTCTGTAAATTTCAACAATATATATATATATATATAGGACGTTCACAGTGAATATAATTAGTTTGACGTTTGAAGAAAAAGTTATAAAATGAAAGTTACTGAGTAAAAGCATGACATTTCAGGCATAAGCTCTTCATCTGAAATGCAGAGATTAGTTCGGAGAAGAAGAGAATGAAGGAGAGAAAAGATATTGTGGCAGAAGTTTAGGGACAAAAGCATGTGCGTAATTCACATATTCGATCACCGACATATAAGCTTACTGGACTTCATGGACTTACATAAAACACTCGGATAACACTGTAACCATTTAAAATTATTATTATTTTTTTTTTGCCTTTGATCAGTAAATGTTATTCTCTATTTGCTTCTATTTAAAAATCAAAGGAAATGATTATTCCCTTCAAACTTTACCTTTGTGACCCGGACATCAATAATTTGAAACTGAACTATTTTTCATTACATTTCAGTGCTGAGTTGCTGAAGCAGAAATATCGTTATCAGAAATATAACGATATTTCAGATTTGCTTGTTAGTTTCTTGGCCTTAATCCCTTGAGCATGTCCCTCAGGGGCTGATAATAGGTGCAACCCTAATCATGAGCAGGAGTTTTGGGGGAGCATCATAGCTGTGTGTTGAGAGAGATTTTGGGAGTGGGACTAATAAATGTAAGAAAAGCAAAGTTTGAAGGAAATATTTTGGCCATTTTTCATATTTTCTAGGGATAAGCAAATAGGAAATAACAGTTGCTACTCAAGGAGAAAAATCGTGTTACACAGTGTAATCTATCAGTGTTTATATGAACACAAACAAGCGTATACTTCAGCATGCGACAGCGGACCCAGGCGCGGGCAGAGAAAAGTAGTAGTAACTTAAGGTGCTTGGTTGCCGTACTCTGTGATGATTGTAATGAGTTATTTGTGCATGAGTGCATGGATGTATTGAGCATATGAGCACATCGATGAGCATGTGTGCGTATATGCGCGACAATATGGATATGGATGACTTCACGTTTGTATCAGGCCGTGTATGTGTGAGTGTATGTATGTGTGTATATGAGCGAGTGGAAGGATGCGGGTTGGACGATACACTACATGCCGCCTCTCAGAGACTACGGAAGTGTTTATGAACAGCCGCTTCGTCTGCCGAAGAGCAAATTCTTTGAAGTGATATTATAAGCCTATCAAAGCGATCTCTGTCTCTCTTCTCCTCAGATATTTGCTGATAATGCTTTGTAGCATTTCGTTCGTCCTTACGTCTTGAGTTCGAATTCCGCCGACGTCGACTTCACATTTGATCCTTTCGAAGCCGATAACATAAATACTGGTCAAGTGCCCGCTTCCTCAAAAACTGCTGGCTTTGTACCAAAATATGAAACCATTATTATTGTCATTGTTGTTGTCTTTTTTATAGAGTCGACGTTGCTTCGGGGATATTTTTTTTCTTTCTTTCCTCTCTTATAATTATATTCGGAATGTTGTGTGCATCTCTCTAACCGCTCAGTCGAAGTCGACTCTCGGTCACTCGTTGGATCAGTGTCTTCCAGTCAGTTCTATCCTGGGCCGCTTCTTTCAGATTGGCTATGTCCATTCCGGTATCACTCTTGATGGTGTTAAGCCAGCGGGTTCTTGGTCGGCCTCTTCCTCTCTTGCCACTGACCATTCCGAGCATGATGTCCTTCTCCGGGGATTTTCTCCGCATAATATGACCGAAATATGCCAATCTATGCTTGGTGATCCTAGCTTCTAGCGTCTAGAATATGCCTAAATATGTAAGAAAGGGTGTGGCATCCACCATCCTTCTTACATTGACTTTTTCTGTCTTATATATATATATATATGTATATATATATGTGTGTGTGTGTGTGTGTGTGTGTGTGTGTGTGTGTGTGTGTGTGTGTGTGTTTGTAAAGGCTTAGTGGTTAGGGCATTCGGTTCAAGATCATAAGGTCGTGGGTTCAATTCCCGGCTACACGTTGTGTCCTTGAGCATGGCACTATATTTCACGTTACTCCAGTGCATTCAGTTGGCAAAAATGAATACTACCTGCATTTCAAAGAGCCGGCCTTGTCACATTCTGTGTCACGCTGAATCTCCCTGATAGTTACGTTAAGGGTATACGTGTTTGTTGAGTGCTCAGTCACTTGCACGTTAATTTTATGAACAGGCTGTTCCGTTGATCGGTTCAGCTGGAACCCTCGTCGTCGTAACCGACGGAGTGCCTTGATATATGTGTATGTATATGAATGTATATGTGTGTAGATATATATATGTATATATGTATATATATATATATATATATATATATATATAATATATTATATATATATATATAGAATAAATTTATATATATATATAAATTTATATAGCTCCCTCCCCCCTTCTCCTCCCCTTTCTCCCCCTCCCCCTCTTCTCCTCAATACACCACATGACTTTACACATACATCACATATGATGTGCCATACTGATACACACACCAACTAATACATACTAATACGTACTAATACATACTAGTACATACTAATACTTACACCAACCTATACATACACACGTCCAGACCCCGCATACGCACTTATACTATCTCTCACACACACAAACACACCTATACATACCATACGTACTAATACATACTAAACATACTATACATACACCAACCCATACCTACGCACGTCCAGACCAATCTACGCACTAATACTTCTCATACACACACACACACAACCTATACATACTAATACATACCAACCCTATACATACACACATCCAGACCCCTCCCACGCACTTTTAGCTGTCCATCAACACTTTATCAACCCTATTATCTCCCCTTATTTCGTCTCGCGTCTCATGTTTGATCTTTGACCTCTGGCCGAAACAGATCGCCATGTTGATTCGTTAGCTACTGCACGCATTTTTTTCTCTCCTTCTTTCTGTGTTTTCTCTCTCTGTGTATCTTTAGTTGAAGGAGCGTAGGCTCGAAACGTTAAAGACTTGTTTTATTTATATTTCCTGAGCGCCATACTAATACAATGTTCGTTTGTTTTCCACCTGCATTCGTCTTTTGTTTATTTTAATAAAGCTTCCCGTTATATATATATATATCAGCTATTTACGATATACGTATACACACCATTGAAAAGAATGAGGGTGTGGTTTTTATCCGAGAGAAAATCTTTTCATAGACAGGATATAAACATCGGAATGAGATAAAGGTCGACCCTGGTGTATTCGGCAGTCACTACTGAGAAGATGTTTGTCTCATACTGGTGTATATTCTAATTTTTAACACGACATATCTATAGAGATATTTTCTCTCAGATAAAGAACAAAGCATCATACCGTTCAGTGGTGTACCTACATTAAGTATGATATATAGACGGTTATTTCAATCTAATGCTGTTTCATATATATATATATATATATATAATCAATAATAATGAAGGGTAAAATTAATTAATCAGATAATAATTAATAATTTTACCAAGTAGTTCGGTATGTTAAAAGAACCATTATCGGTAAACTTATACAAAATTTCTATAATTATGAGCATAATTAGAATTAGGGCTCAGCAAAATTTGCTTCACCACATACCGAAATTTAGAAATAGCAGTTAAAATACTATTCTACTTCCATAAGATATCTCCCAGACAGCAATACTCTACAACTCATGCAGGTTAAGAGGGAAAAAAATAACGAATCCACACGGCTTTGGTGAACTGTATACGCGTTTCGGGGTTAATGAGATGTAAAAAGATGTAAAATCCTATTTCTACTCACTTATTCCCTTCCTCAGTACAGTATTTCAAATGTTAAATTTGAGAGCACTATATATATATATATATATATATATATATATACAGGGGTTGGACCTTAAAATTTCAAACAAATTTATTTTAATATGTGGTAGGACCGCTTTGGCAGTAAATACAGCTTCAATCGTACAAGTTATGGACTCGTACAAAATTTGAATTGTTTCAAAGGAATTTTTGTCCATTATTCAGCGAAAACAGTATCCAGTTCTTGTAGTGATGATGGTGGAGGATATCGACTCCTTACTTGTTTTTCTAAAATGCACCATAAATGTTCAATAATATTAAGATCTGGGGACTGTGGTGGCCAGATAAGATGTTCAACTTCACTAGAATGTTCCTCGTGCCAACTTTAGCTGTGTAAATTGGTGCATTATCATCCGGAAACAGTTCCGCAACCATAGGATGAATTTGATCAGATAAAATGCTTAAATAGTCTTGACTATTGATTCTGAAGGGAAACCATTGGACCGGCGGATTTCCAAGATGTAGCCCACAGATCATCACAGATCCTCCTCCATGTTTAACATCTGGAAGAAAGCAGTCTGGGTCAAATTCCTCTTTTGGCTGTCTCCACACGTATACTCGGCCGGTGGACGGAAATAAGGTAAGGGATGACTCGTCCGAGAAAATAACATTCTCCGCTGTTCTAGGGACCAATTCTAAACGCTTTGTAACGTTTGTTTTTGAAAGTAGTGGTTTTCTGATTGCAATCCTCCGTGAAATCTGACTTTGTGCAGCTCCTGGTGAACAGTTTTTGTAGAAACTGGGTTCTCGAGGTAGTCATTAAGCTGTGCAGTAATTTTGTGATCTTTTCTAACAATTCGTGTAAGAGTCCGTCGATCCCTATCTGAAAGTTTTGGTTTTCTTCTGGAGTTTTGTTTCGACGAGGAGGTTTTTTCCCACTTTCTCAAACGCTGTCATTACTTTCGAGGCACTACATCTTGATACACCAAACATTTCGGCTGCTTTAGTTATGCTGGCGCCTGCTATATGAGCACCAACAATTTGACCTCTTTGAAAGTCCAATGGATCTGTCATTTTAATGAATTTTAATTACCTTTTTCTGATGATATATAAAAAAAACAGCAACTTTAGCAAAACAGATTAAGCAACACTAACAATAAATCAAAAAAATAAATAAATAAAAACGGTTTTATAGATATTTCAAAATTATGATGCTATTGATGCTAGGTGTTTCCATTATTTTGTCCAACCCCTGTATATATATATATATATATATATATATATATCTGTCTGTGTTTGTTTCGGCACGTGACTCGACAGTATAATTGGCATATATATTG
>NC_043001.1:44289963-44304963 GCF_006345805.1 Octopus sinensis | reverse complement strand
TGGCAGAATCGTTACGGCTCCTGACAGAATGCTTAGTAGCATTTCTTTCGAATTTATGGTCTGAGTTCAAATGCCGCCAGTGTCGACTTTGCTTTTTATCTTTCAGGGTCGATAAAGTAAGTACCAGTTGATAACTTGGGTCGATTAATCGGCATACCCCCAAATTGCTGGCCTTGTGTCAAAATTTAAAACCAGTATGATATTGCATATTAATAATAGCATTAACAACAACTCTCTCGCTCTCTCCCTCTCTTTCTCTATAATATATATATTATATATATATATATATATATATACACACACATGCAAATTGAAAATAAAAAGAAAACAACAGAAGTCAAAAGGATGTACATGTGGAATGTATTTATATATATATATATATATATTACTAAAGGTCAACTATTTCAGCACCTTCTTTAATATCTTACCTACTTTACACATTTAAGGATATCACAGTATATTGGCCAGTATTGAACAGCACAGCCACTCTTCTCAGCTACACATATAAGAACCATAAATTTAACTCTGCACTCTGATAGTTTCGAAATGTGAAAGAAACACGAAAAAAACTTATATGTCACCATCTAAATAAACAAGTATCTACACCTTACTACATTTCATTGAATGTCTTGCCTTAAATTGTGGTGCAGGCAATGTTATCTACATTAATAAGTACGTAACTCTCTCTCTCTCTCTCTCTCTCTCTCTCTTCTCTCTCTCTCTCTCTCTATATATAATATATATATATATATATATATATATATATATACACACACACATGTGTGTGTATGTATGTGTGTTAACATTAACAAGAAGAACAGAGTGAACAGCTCATTTTATTGCATAATTCTACTTTTCTTTCATCGACACTTTACCAGAAGATTGATGCTCAAATATCTTAATAATTACGATGCGCACTCTTATTCTATCTCTATTCTTTCTATGTATCTCCCTCACTTGTTCTTCTACCTTTCTGTTTTTCTCTCCCACCCTTTCCCTATTTTTCTCCTCTCCCCTTCACCGTTCCCTCTCTCTATCACTCTTCCTCTCTCGTTGCTCACACGTGACCAACAGACATCCATCTTTCTTTCTTCCACTTCCTTCCTAAAGACAAGAAGTGCTTTTACCTGTCTCTTCTCAAAGCTCGTTTTTCCAGCGTTCACCACTTCATGTCATCTTGGCTTAACAGCTCTCACCGCTTGTTTTTACTGTTTTGTTCTCACTGTCCTGTTTTTGTTACCACTTTCGCCCTCCGCAAACTATCCCAAATTTTATTTAATTTGCTTTGCGGTAAGGACTGTTTTAACGAAGTCGCGCCTTGTCTCTACCTTCGAATGCGGTGTAGAAAAAACAGGGAACAACTGATGAAGGGAACGTTTTTTATGTTGCCTGTCTCGTTTCTCATTTTGTCTAAGTTTTCTTGATGTCCTGTACGCATATATGCATGTATATATACATATATATATAGGTATGTACATATATATATATAGGCGCAGGTGTTTCTGTGTGGTAAGTAGCTTGCTTATCATCCACATGGTTCTGGGTTCAGTCCCACTGTGTGGCACCTTCAGCAAGTGTCTACTACTATAGCCTCGGGCCGACCAAAGCCTTGTGAGTGGATCTGGTAGACGGAAACTGAAAGAAGCCTGTCGTATATATGTATATGTTTGTGTGTCTGTGTTTGTCCCCGCCCACCATCGCTTGACAACCGATGTTGGTTCGTTTACGTCCCCATAACTTAGCGGTTCTGCCAAATAGACCGATAGAATAAGAAACTTACAAAGAATAAGTCCTGAGATCGATCTGTTCGACTAAAGGCGATGCTCCAGGATGGCTGCAGTCAAATGACTGAAACAAATACAAGGAAACTAATATATACCATAAATCCTCGAGTATAATCCGCATTTTCCCCCAAAATTTAAAGGTCAAAATCCTTAGTGCGTATTATACACGAGGTTAAAAATGAAAATTATTTTCTAAGCAATGTTCAAGTCTCTATTTGCTGTCCGGCAATGCTTATTCAGACGCATTTTGTGATGTCGGGCGCGAAAATACATCAAGCTAAGCCTGAAAGCAATGAAGTCATAAAAGAATCATCCATAACTTGCAGTAACAAAAACAATTTTCAAACATATATACATTCCCATATAACAGTTAAGAACATCACCATTATTGTATTACGCATGTGCAGATGTGCTTGTTCGACTAGGTGCTGCTGGCTTAATTACGCACGAATTGTGCTTAATAGTTTAGCGCTAAATAGTTCATCCTGCTGTTTGTATTGGCAGTTTGCATCATTACCGTGGCAAACAATAGATACTTAATTAAATACCAGTATTAAATGTTTGAACTACTGTGGTTCTTTACTAGGGTTATTTATAAGCGGGACTTAAGCCTGTACATTAATCTCCAATAAAACATTTTATACATTACATGCCCATAAATGCCTCGTAGATCTTATTCGGCTATATTTAAACTTGAAGTTATATCATATGCTGAAGAACATGGTAATAGGGCCGCCGGAAGAAAATTTGAAAAGCTACACTTTTGCATTATGTTATATATACAACAATAATAATGGACGTTAACGTATACATTTTTACAAACCAAGGACGTTATATAGACCTCTTTGACTCAAGTTAGAGAAGGGGTGCGTATTATACACAAGGTTTAGATTTTTCAGTGGTGCAGCCCCCTAAAGATCCCCTGCGTATTATACTCAAGGGTGGACTATACTCGAGGATTTACGGTATACAATTGTCACTAACTATGACTAACTGTACGGGGTAGAACATACGTTATTAGAAATAAGTGTTTAAAAACCCTTAGCTGTAAGGAAGCAGAGTTCCATACACTGGCAGGGAAGGTAACCGCTCCACAGGGAATGAAATTAGACTAGTGTAGTGATCTTGCTTGTTGTGGGGTGGCTAACTCCCCTGTCAGTATATGGAACTGTACTTTCTTGTGGCTAAAGATGTTTTAAAACTCTTATGTAGGTGCTACCCTGCACCGTCAGTGAAAATTAGTTACAATCGAATTTTTCCTTTTTGGTTCTATATTGCGTATAGTTGCCTGGTTATTTTATCTATCTATCTATCTCTATCTATCTATCTATCTATCTATCTATATCTATCTATCTATCTATCTATCTATCTATCGATTATCTATCTATCTATCTATATATATATATATATATATATATATATATATATATATATATATATATATATATATATATATATATATATATATACACGTATATATGTAAAGAGAGAGAGAGAAGGTTGTTTGTTATGGCTGGTGAGAGACTGGCCGTTGGTTTCGCACCTATACAGCTAAGCCTTTTATAGGTCTGAAACCAATGGTCAAAACAATCAACCTTCTGACTATACTACTGCTCTGTTTTAGAGTGTGTTTCTTTTCCGTGTATATGAATTACTGACAGATATATGTGTGCGTGTGTGAGTGTAACAAACTTGTTATTCAGTTGTTTCTTTCTCTTTTCATGTATGTGGTGTATATGTGTGTGTATGTGTGTAGTACAGGAATAAAAAAAACAAATGAAGATGTAAAAGAAACACATGGTGTATTATGCTGACGCTCAGTAAACGGAAAGAAATCTTTAACGTTTCGAGCGTACGCCCTTCAGCGGAAAGGAATGGTGCAGAGAAAAGAACAAGCGTTTCTCAAAAATATGGTCTTTCCATGCTGAAATGACCAGAAAAGAAAACAATGGGCTTGAGGCATGGGTGACAGAGGAGCCAACAGTGATCTGACATATAATAGTGTGTGAGCAAGCACGCGTGTGTGTATGAAGCAATATCTACGTGTATACTTTATGTTTATGCGTGTGTATACATGTGTATGAGCGTGTTTATGAGTGTGAAGCTATGTGACGTATCTCTGTCTATGACGCTATCAGACGTGTGTGTGTGTGTGTGTGGTGTAAGTATATATAGAGAAAAGGAGAGGTACAACAGTAGGATAGGGAGATAGGCATACCTTTCCTATATTACATTCCATGAATTAGGGTATATAGAGCCAGATGCCGTTCCCAGTGTACGAGATATTCCACCAAGCTAATTTCTTGAAGAAATGTTTTGAAATCCTTCCAGTATACAACGCGCTCTAGTCACACAGAACGCACGCGCAATACACATATAGAGTCACACTCGCATGTGTGTGTGTGCGTGCGTGTGTGTGTATGTACGTATACATATATATATATATATATGTATATATATATATACGTGTGTGTGTATATATATCTATATAGGTGTGTGTGTGCGTGTATATATGTATATAGGTGTGTGTTTGTATGTATATGTGTGTGGATAGATTGATAGATAGATAGATAGATAGATACATAGATAGATAGATATATACATACATACATACATAGATATTCCCAAAGGCATGAACACATTCATAGACAGTGCCAAATACACATTTCTTTGCCCCCCCCTCCAGTGCACACACACACACACACACATACACACACACACTCGCAGACACACGCACACGCACAATAAATTAGTTACACTGCCATACACATCTCAACTAAATCTATACAGATAGGTATGTTTGTACATGTAAACCAAGTTGTGCATGTCTGTGTAACTTAAGTATTTACACGTGTGTAGGTTGATACACGACTGATATGGGTGGGCGAGTGGGGGAAGGGCAAAAGTATGATGCTCTTTGTAAGGGTATAATGTATGTGAGTGTATATGTATGTACAGATTTGTGTATGTATATATATGAATACATATATATATGTATGTATATATGTATGTATATGTATATATGTATGTATATATATATGTGTATATATATGTGTATGCATATATATATATGTATGTATATATATATGTATGTATATATATATATATGTATGTATATATATATATATATTATGTATATATATATATATATGTATGTAATATATATATATATATGTATGTAATATATATATATAGGTATGTATATATATATATATATGTATGTTATATATATATGTATGTATATATTTGTATGTATATATATATATATGTATTATATATGTATGTATATATATATATATTATGTATATATATATATATCTATGGTAGTATATTATATATATAATGTATTATATGTATAATAATATTATGTATGTATATATATATGCATGTATATATATATGTATGTATATATATATGTATGTATATATATATGTATGTATATATTATATATGTATGTATATATATAGATATATGTTATATATATATATATATATGTATGTATATATATATACGTATGTATATATATATATATGTATGTATATATATATGTATGTGTATATATATATTGTATATGTATATAGAATATAATATGTATGTATATATGTATATATATATATATATATATATATATATATACGTACATTATGTATATATATGTACGTAAACAAACACACATACACTGATATATATAACGTATATACATATATATTATATATATATATATATATATAAATATATATACATATATAAATAAGTATATGTATATATGTGTGCATATGTATACGGATACGTATGTGTGTGTTATATATATATATTATATATATATATATGCATGCTCCTACTATTAGATACCTATCTGTTTATATAGGTGTGTCCAGGTATTTTTTTCTATTTAGTTTTAAGTTTATAAAAATAAAATTAGCAACACACATTTTCAAAGTAACACGCACACACACACACACACACACACACACACACACACATACACAAATGCATATGCATGAGTGCGTTTGCAAGTACGCACACATATCCACGCGCACATGCACACACAAAACACACCCACGTATGTGCACATGGATTCATTTACATGTTTTAAGCGAGTAAACTGGTCGCTCAGTGCATATGTTTATTTACATATAGTCATAATGCTTCTATACGATATACATACACACATGCATATAACTACTTATAACTAAACACGCACACACACACACACACACACACACACACACACATAATTGAATGTAATCTATTTTACACTAGAGTGAACCCATGATCATTAGGAAGATGTATATATCTGTGTGTGTTTGTGTGTGTATTTATATATGTATATGCACCACACCATAAATATGCTTGCATATGTCTGTTTATAAATATTTCACTCACATACACGCGCGCGCACGAGCACACACACATATACACACACATGCATAATACATACACGCACATTTGTATATACATATTTATTTATCTACATCTCTCTCTCCTTCTCCCTCCCTCTCTCTCCTTCTCTCTCTCTCTCTCCCTCTCTCTGTATGTATATGTATATATTTTCCTTTTCGTTTCAGTCATTTAATTGCGGCCATGCTGGAGCACCGCATTTAGTCGAACAAATCGACCCCAGGACTTATTCTTTGTAAGCCTAATTTTTATTCTATTGGTCTCTTTTGCCGAACCGCTACGTTACAGGGACATAAGCATACCAGAATCGGTTGTCAAGCGATGTTGGGAGGGGGGACAAACACAGACACACAAACATATACACACACACATGTATATATATATATATATATATATATATATATATATACGACAGGGTTCTTTCAGTTTCCGTCTACCAAATCCACTCACAAGGCTTTAGTCGGCTCGAGGCTATAGTATATATATATAAATCTTTGTTGATTCATCAGAAGAGCTAAATTAGTGGGCTCAGTACTCTTTAATAAGTTATAAGTGATAGGCACCGTTTTTCAATACTCAGAGTTATTCGTTTCCCATCATCAGCTGGCAAGACAGAGCGAGAGAAAGATAGTGTGAGAGTGGGAAAGACATATAACAGAAGGGCTAAAAGCAGAGATGGATAAATTAATTTCATCAGCCAACTTTCTAGAGTCTTTACAATCTCGGCGTTTTGAAAAATTCGGTATCGTTCGTCTGGAAGACAGCAGATTTTATACAAAAGATGATAAAGACAAGTTTTGCAACTAAAAACATATGGTTGTTAAAAGAAGTTTTACTATTGAAAACCAACAAGACAGAGAAAAAGACCTGAACACAAATAAGAACAAATACATAGTAGAGACAATGGTATCATTCAACTTTAGGCAGAGACAAAAATAGAAAGTACCATGGTAGGTAGAAAATATGGATCTTCGTCTATTTATTGATCCAGAGTAAAGAGAAATATTGAATACTTGCGCTCAGTGAGACGCTCGCGAAACAAAAGGCTGAGAGAAAGTAGCATGCGATATAAACAGGAGCATGCGGTTTGACAGAGAAGAGAGAGAAAGGCGGTGAGCCGGCAGAAACGTTAGCCGTATTTCGTATGCCGTTACGTTCTGAGTTCAAATTCCCCCGAGGTCGACTTTGCCTTTCATCCCTTCGGTGTCGATTAAATAAATACCAGTTACGCACTGGGGTCGATGTAATCGACTTAATCCGTTTGTTTGTCCTTGTTTGTCCCCTCTGTGTTTATCCCCTTGTGGGTAGTAAAGAAATAGGTATATCGTCTGCAGTTACGTTCAGAGTTCAAATTCAGCCGAGGTCGACTTTGCCTTTAATCCTTTAAGGGTCGACAAATTAAGTACCAGTTACGCACTGAAGTCCGTGTAATCAACTTAGTCCCTTTGTCTGTCCTTGTTTGTCCCCTCTATATTTAGCCCCTTATGGGCAATAAAGAAATAAGAAAAAAGAGCGAAAGAGAGACAGAAAGGGGGCAAGATATAGAGTGAGAGAAAGTTGGTGAAAAAGAGCTTGAGGTGCAGAATGCACTGAAAAAAAGATAATATAAGCTCCAGCGAGAGAAGACAAATCAATTACGATGAAAAATATGACTAAGTATACAAGAAATGGTTATTCAAAATAAGGATAAAGGACGTGTGGGACAACTAAGAAAAACAACAAAATATAGACATGAAAAACCCATTTCATTAGTCAACTTTCTGTACGATTTCGACACTTGGAAGAAGTGGATAGTGTTTGCCTGGAAAACGTTAGGTTTCACACAAAAGAAAACGAAAGTAAGTCATGTGACTAAAAACACACAGGACTTTAAAAACGTCTTACGCACACATGCTTATATATGTGCGCGCGCGCGTTTAGTATAAATTTATAATTTATATATTATGTATACTGATACAAACTTACATACATGCATACATAGATACATGTGTGTGTCTGTTCATTAAGATACATATTATTATTATTATTATTATTATTATTATTATTATTATTATTATTATTATTATTATTATCTTATATATATATATACTTGCGTGTGTGTGTGTGCGCGGTCATGAATATACGCAGAACATATAATCCATGAATTTGTGTTTAGATAATTATTTCTGCTTGTATACTTGCATATATATAAATATTTACATTATAATAAATATGCGCATAAACAAATTTTCATGAATTTATATTTAATATGTGTTGAACATATGAAGCTAATCTGTGATATATACTATATGCGGTTTAAAGTCTTTATTACCTTTTCTCTGTCTTTGTAGCGCTTGGTGTCTTTATTTCTCTTTCTTTACCCCTCTTCCTTATATCTTTTTCTTCCATCCTTTCGTAGTCAATAAAATTTAAATATTTTAACAAAAAGTATATGCAATTTTAAACCAAGTTTAAGAAAGCTAATGCAGATTAAAAATTGGAAAAAAAATCGATATTTCTAATGCGTGGCGAGGTTACAGAATTATAGTCAAGGTTTGTTAGAGCTCAACCCAACATTTTGTTGGGTCAAGTACGTTTATTGCTTGACCAATATAGCACTAGTTTAAGTACTGTGACGACATTATTAAGTACTGTGACGTCTATTATCTGTTTTCAATAGTTTCCTGCAAGTTTCTAATGCACAGTTAAAACGTTTCTATGTTCTTGAGGTCCAGCATTGTGACACATTTTCTTTGGTGCGTGTAAAAACGTATATCTAAGTTAACGTCTTTGCTTCAAGGGCTTGTTTAGTTGTTTCTGGTGTTTATTGTTTCGCCCGTTGTTACATATAGAATGTTATGTGATTTGTGTTATTTCATTAAGGCTGTGATTGTCCCGGGTACGTACTGTGTCGGTTGCGTTATAGCACTGAATGACAACTGACAAGAATATGCTTTTGTTAATGTTTACGTTATTCTATTATGTGGCAATAAAATTTTTATTGGGTGTTGGTTGTCTTGGCTATGTTCGTTGTTCTGGTTATTGTGCAGAGTATGTGCAATGTCTATTGTGCAGAGTATGTGCAATGTCTATTGTGCAGAGTATGTGCAATGTATCTTGTGCTATGTAGAATATGTGTGGTGTCATTGCTACTGTAGTTGTTACTGTTTAACATCAGTTAAATAAAGTTTTGATCCAAAGCTTTCACTCATTTTTAAAGCCAAGTGTATCTTGATCAACATTATCGTGTCCCCTTTCTTTTTGCAAACCAGTAGCAGAAATTTTATGAAGATTTGCTTTCTATTTGTAGCGGGTCGAGCGACCGCACGAAGACTGGATTTAATATTAGTCTGTCTCTTTTGTAGTTACATTTTTCTAATTCCTTCTTCATTTCTGTATTGCATCCTATCAGTTTCATCTACTTCCTATACTGGTCGCTCCATCTGTTAGGAATAGTATGCATCAATGAATTTGTGTTTAAAATCACACCCTAACTTCTTAAAAACAGAGATATTGGATGGTGTTATCCTTGATACATTATACCTGAATAATGATGAGATGGTTTAGGCTTGAACGCCTTGAATCTAGCTGAGTTGGCTCTAAACAACAACAAAAATGCTTAGGTATTTCCATGAGTACTACTGGTTTAATTTTTCGATTTTAGTGTCTGGATCTGAACAAACTTTCTCAGTTTCAATTAATTTACTTCTTCTTAGAGTAGTTTCAACACATTTGGCACATCCTACTTTCATTTTGATAACCCCAATAAATTCATGTGCATATTTTTGCACGTTCTCTAGTCGGGCGTTATTCCATATAAATAGTTAAAAAGCATCTCTGAGGAGGAGATAGCTTATAATATGTCCTGACATCTATAACTGTCGATGGTTCATTTAGCACATTCGTTAATAGAATCAAAGCATGGCTGAAGTGTTGAGGGGGTAATATATCTCCCTTTAAGTTTAGGGCTGGTTTTTATAATCATTTATTTGCTTTACACTGGCTTATATATTTTCCATTTTGACGTCACGTGGTTTTAGCGTTGGGATTGCTTTATTTTATATGCATTATCTCCAATATCCCAAAGCACGATATACTATGAAATGCTTTTCGTTGCTATTTTCAATATAAATACCAACTCATTTAGGATCTAAATCCCACCGAGGTTGAATTTACCTTTCATCTCTTCATTTTTGATTAATTACTACCAGTTCTCGACACTAGAACGTTGTGAAGGAAAAGGCTGCACTGAGAATTTCCTTTCGGTTCTCAGCTTTCTCTTAACTTTAGTCATTAAGGCGCCCAGGAAACAGAGTTCTTATTTAACAACAAATCAACTCTGATAGAGAAAAACCTATGATCAAAGCTAGTCCAGCCGAAGCCATCCGGCTTTTGGCGGTATGAAAGAATACATAGGCGCAGGAGTAGCTGTGTGGTAAGTAGCTTGCTTACCAACCACATGGTTCCGGGTTCAGTCCCACTGCGTGGCATCTTGGGCAAGTGTCTTCTGCTATAGCCTCGGGCCGACTAATGCCTTGTGAGTGGATTTGGTAGACGGAAACTGAAAGAAGCCTGTCGTATATATGTTTATATATGTATATATGTATGTGTGTATGTGTTTGTGTGTCTGTGTTTGTCCCCCTAGCATTGCTTGACAACCGATGCTGGTGTGTTTACGTCCTCGTCACTTAGCGGTTCGGCAAAAGAGACCGATAGAATAAGTACTGGGCTTACAAAGAATAAGTCCCGGGGTCGATTTGCTCGACTAAAAGGCGGTGCCCCAGCATGGCCGCAGTCAAATGACTGAAACAAGTGAAAGAGAAAAGAGAGAAAGAGAATAGTATATTGTATCCTTGCTTTTTTTTTTTTAAGGCGCCAGGGTGTGATCTGAGGAAGATACTATTTCTATCAGGTCAAGTGACTACATTGGTTCGAGTAGGAATTGTTACAAAATGGATTTTTACTATTCTTAATCTTTTAGTGGGAGATGAAAGGACGGTGCCCCTCTGGTAGAAAGGACAGCAGGTATATATTCTAGGACCGGAAGACTAATCCGAATGCCTGCAACAGCTCCACTAAAGATATCCAAGTGCAAGGTGGGGGGTTAAACCGGATTACGGGTTAAATCTACCGCCCAAGAACAAGATCATGCTCTCTAATGGCCTTCCACAAGGGTTTGGCTGATCTAAAGCTGTGCTAGAAGATATTTGCCCTAGGTGTCCTACAGTGGGATTTAGAAGATCCTCGGAAGTAATAATTACTCAACGAGTATGTATATGTATATGTATGCATTGCATGTATGTATGTATGTATGTATGTATGTATGTATGTATGTATGTATGTATGTATGTATGTATGCATGTATGTATGTATGTATGTATGTATGCATGTATGCATGTATGCACGTGTGTGTGCGCGTGTGTGTGCATGTGTGTGTGTATGTATATATGCATGTATGTATATATGCATGTATGTATGTGTGTGTGTGTATGTATGTATGTATGTATGTATGTATGTATGTATGTATGTATGTATGTATGTGGGTGCATATATATATATACAGTGTGGGGTAGAGAGGATGGATGTTTTTGAAATGGCTATTACTCAGCCCCAGGAGGAGGGA
Source organism: Octopus sinensis (assembly GCF_006345805.1). NCBI lineage: Eukaryota > Metazoa > Mollusca > Cephalopoda > Octopoda > Octopodidae > Octopus > Octopus sinensis. Next base: position 44,293,176 of record NC_043001.1, on the reverse strand, counting down.
CATATATCCGACAGGTACCATTTGGTCCGTGGTGTCTTAGCATTTTTTTTCATTTCAGGTGAAGCCATGGCATTGTGGACGATGGAGCATTGTGTGTTTGCCTACGACAATTATATGAAGAATAACAAGTCTGTCACAGCAGTTGAGCGTGAGTTTCGGCGTTACTTCAATATTCACCGAAATCAGGCCGTTCCACCTGTAACAATCTTACGTTGGGTGAATGCTCTTCGTACACAAGGTACACTAATGAATAGGAGACCAGCGGGGGCTCCACGAATGGTACGGACCCCGGATAATGTACAACGCGTCAGACAAGCTTTGATACAGAGTCCGAATCGCTTTGCTTGGAGGCATTCCACTGAACTTGGCATCGGTAATCGACAGGTAAGGTGTATTTTGCATGATGATCTGCATTTTCACCCGTACAAATTGGTCACTGGGCAACAATTAAAACCATGGAATTATGCACAGTGGCTTAACTTCGCACGTTCTCCGCCCCCTCGGTCTTCTGATTTGTCCATGTGTGATTATTTCTTGAGGGAAAACCTCAAGGCACGTGTGTATGCGCACATGCCCCGTACATTAATCGATTTGTAGGAAGCTATTCGCATGAAAGTCGCCCAAATCAACAGAGCAATGCTGTAGAGAGTGGAGGCCAACTTCCAAGAACGCCTTCAGAAATGCATCCATCCATGAAAACGGACACCACACGATGGATGTTGTTTTCTACACTTAATTTTGACAAATGCTAATCGATACGAACACATTTTAGTTTGCAGCTAAAATTAATGATTTTGTGAATTTTTCAAAAACGTCCGTCCTCTCTGTCCCACCCTATGTGTGTGTGATATATATATATATATATACTGTTGTGTCTGGAAAGAGTCATTCTTTTAGTGCCTTATCATTTATAGGTGACTGTTAAATCATGAGGCACTAAAAGAGAATGTCTCCTCCTAGACACAATAGAATATGCTTCAATACACGAACTCATATAAAGAATCTTGCAAACCAAATCCAAAAACGAGATAGATAGATGGATAGAAGGATAGATAGATAGATAGATAGATAGATAGATAGATAGATAGATAGATAGATAGATAGATAGATAGATAGATAGATAGATAGATAGATAGATAGATAGATGGATGGATGGATGGATGGATGGATGGATTTGAAAACTTGCAATACAACTGCATAGTGTAAGCTTGTAAAAACTGCTTGTCTTTAAGAAGAAAACATGTTATTTTAGAAAACTTATGTAACAGCCACATTCATTTGAAGGCCAGCTGTATTTTCAGTCCTGTTTATTCCAGTCTTCATCGTTAAATTAATATTGTCGTAAGTATCAGATAAACTCCATTCGAACCAAAATACCCAAGTGATTTTAAATATATCTTCTTCACTCATCTTCTGCTATGTTTCACTGTTGCACAACATTGGTGTTCCGACTGACAGTCTGTACGCTGCACGCTCAGAAAAAGTCCGGACACATCTTTTTTTCTATTCAACGAGTACAAGGAAGATACACACATATACACGCACGCATACACACATACACACACGCACACACGCACACACACACACACACACTGCAGTGAGAGAGAAAGAGGGAGAGAGAGAATTAAAAATATACATTTGCATACATGCTTGTTTGCATGTATGTATGTATATATATATATGTATGTATGTATGTATGTATGTATGTATGTATGTATGTATGTATGTATGTGTCTATGCAGTATTTTGGACTAATGTGTTGAAGTGTTGAGTAGAGCACTTGCACGGTTTGGGATTCCCTGTGTCATCTACAGTTGGGGTATATTTCCGTTAGCTTGATACAGATCTTTAGATACACAGTATGTCTGTCTGTCTCTATGTATGTATGTATGTATGTATGTATGTATGTATGTATGTATGTATGTATGTATGTATGTAAGTAAGTATGTATGTATGTATAGATAGATAGATAGATAGATAGATAGATAGATAGATAGATGATAGATAGATAGATGCATCACAACATGTTGCATGGAGTTCTACTCATAAGGGACAGTAGCAGGATAAGTTGAAACGATCGTCGTAAAAATAAAGACTAACGCCAAATCCATCTTCCGGCTACTTAATTATATATACATACATTCCTTTCTCCAATGGGCACAAGGCCTGAAATTTTGTCGGAGTAGGACTAGTCGATTGCCTCGACCCCAGTTCTTAACTTATTTCACGTATCCAGAAACGATGCAGACCACACAACCCTTCATTACTCCCTAACCTTCCCTAACTAGGCATCATCCACACACCAAACTTGCATTAATTCTTCTATAAAGAAGACGTGAGAATCTTCCAATTGGTTCAAAGAAATCTTGTCTTTCTTGACAGTAAAAAAAAAAGACATTCAAGCTCTACTCTTACCAACAAAACATCAACGCACCCCACACTCCTCACTAATCATCAGCGACCCTAAACTGGAGCCTTCGCGATCGCTCCAAATGCTGAATCCCACTATCATTGAGGAACTGTCCTTGCAAAAACACCTACTAAGCAGAGCTAGGACTGCATCCGAAAGTTTAGTCCTCTTTATAGCCAGAAGGTATTCAAAAACTAACAACTGAGAACCACAATGAAATACTGCTCCCCCATCGAGGACAGTGCTACTGCTACACGCATTGACATCCTCGATTGCAACGAATTAAGGGCCATTCGGTTAATTGAAGACACATCACTAACAGACACATAGCATGTGGCTCACGGGCTTGTCTCCTCATTCTGTATTTTCTGTCACTACTATTAAGACTTCTTCTCGAGCTGCTGGGTCTCATATCTCCGCCACTCAGGTTTCCTCAAATCACACGTTTCTCCACATCTCCGTAACCTTGGTGCGTCCAACCCCTCTTTTCTCACACGAGACACAATGTCCAGTCCTTCATCCCCATAACATTGACTCCCTGGACTCCTCCCAGTACCGCTCATGTCTTTCCTTCGGCTTAAACGGAGCATTAACGGCATCGATCTTACTAGTCCCAGAGAGTCTGCAAAGGACATGGGGCTCCTCCCGTTTCAAGTAAAAAAAATAGACAATCTAGAACGTCTATGAACCTAGGAATTCTATTATTTCAAACCAAACTATATGCAGGGAAGTGACAATCATCAATGAGATCTATATAAAACAAAGATGTCATATGTATTACAGATAAAATACACTTGAACCCA
>NC_043001.1:44259963-44279963 GCF_006345805.1 Octopus sinensis | reverse complement strand
ATCCTCTACACTTCTCTTAACAAAGCGAAGAGTCCTGCCAGAGGGCTCTGGTCGACCTGGACAAGGTGATGTGGACTCCTTCCCCACTCTGGTGAATTGCACAATCGTTCTATTAACTGTAGAAAGCAGGATCCCAAGGTTTTCTGCGATTTTATGCTAAGTCCACCTTCAGATTGACCCACAATACGGCCTCTTCGAAATTCGGACAGTTCCAAGGCTTCTTTTGTACGTAGCATGATTAAACAGTCACATATAGAATCTGAAACATAAAAAATGTCAATTAATAAAAAATATATAAACTGTTAAAATAACCATAAAAGTTAAAAGTTAAAAGTTGAAATAACCATAAAACAATGTTTTATGGGTGTCTATTTACTTCTGTTATATCTGTGTATATGTATTTGTGTCTGTCGCCCTTCTTACCACTTGGAAGATGGTGTCGGTTTGTTTACGTTCCCATAACTTATGGTACGGCAAACAGATCGATAGATTAAGCACTAGATTAAGAAAAAAGGAAAAAGGAGTACCGGAGTCCAGTTTTTCGACTAAAAACCTTCAAGGCGGTGCCTCAGTATGGCCGCAGTCCAATGACTGATACAAGTAAACGATAACAGATGCATACTTTACTTCACCACGTTACATTGTCATAGCGCAGCATATGATACTTAACCGTACCCCACCACATTACAAGCATAACGCACCACTTCACACCATATCACACAGTACCACAAAATATCACACTATACTACAACATACCATACTGTACCATACATGAAATCATACTATACTATATACTATGCCACATCATAGTATAACACACCACTTCACACCATATCAAACAATACCACAAAATATCACACTACACTACAGCATACCATACCGTACCATACATGAAATCATACTATACTATATACTATGCCACATCATCCAATAACAAGTCATATCACCAAAACACCAGACCCTATTCTGTTATCACGTTTCAGCACTTCCTCCTCAAGTCTCCACCTCTGACATGGGAAGCAGCGAAATCATTAACAGTAATACAAAGAAAAAGAACAGCAGCAGCAGCAGATACATAAAGACTAATAACATCACAAACGATCCAACAATAATCAATATTTGATTAGAACATCGTAATTACTTGCCTTCTTTATTGGCCAATTAAGTTTCCTCAGCCCATGCCATATATGGCCATGGATCCACTGAATCTATCTATCTATCTATCTATCTATCTATCTATCTATCTATCTATCTGTCTATCTATCTGTCTGTCTGTCTGTCTGTCTGTCTGTATGTATGTATGTATGTATGTATGTATGTATGTATGTATGTATGTCCGTTCGTCTGTCTCTGTCTGTCTGGCTGTTTGTCTGACTATATATCTTTGTATGTACGTATATATGACTATATGATGCGTAAGTGTGTGTGTAGATATGCGTATATGTATGTGTATATATGTGTGTGTGTGTATATATATTTATTTATTTATGTAGAGTGACATGCACACGCACACGCCCACACACACATATATATACGCATAATATATTTATGTATATTATACATATAGATATATAGGTACATACATACGTATACACACACACACACACACACACACACATATATATATATATCAGAATTTTAACGCTGTTTAGTAAATAATTCATTAATTTGAGTGACTCGTGGTTAAATGGTACTAAGCAACAATAACAACATCGACACCAACATCTCACGTTGAAACCATGCTAGAACTGAACTCAGAATCCGACAAATCCTTACATGCACCTGAAGATAGCATGGCTGTCCTACTGGAAGTGAAATTAAATAATATGGCATAAAATACATTCGATCATGCATCATATGCACAGACGTGGCTACGTGATAAGACGTTTCCTTGTCAACCACATGATTCCGAGTTCAGTCACACTACGTGACACCTTGGGCAAGTGTCTTCTCCTGTAGCCTCCAATAAACCAAAGTCTAGTGAGTCGATTTGGCAGGCGGAAACTCCAAGAAGCCCGTCATATACATACATGCATACATGTGTGTGTGTGTGTGTCTTTGTTTCTGTGTTTGGCCTCCGTCACCGCTTGACAACCGGTATCGGTGTGCTTACGCCTCCGTAACTTGACGTTTCGGCAAAAAGATCGATAAAATAAGTGCCTGATTCAAAAAGAAAGCTGAAAACAAGTAATGGTAGCGATTAGTTCGACTAAAAATTCCTCGGGGTGGTGCCCCAGCATGGCTGCAGTCTAAGGACGGAAACAAGTAAAAGATAAAAGATATAAAAATATCAGTAAAGTCACGCGTCAAACATTGGAGCGGTACAGCTGGTGACTAGCAATGGAAGCAAGCCAACGAGGAAGCCACCGCTTTTGTATTTCTTAATGTTAGAACTGCTGCCCCCCTTAGAAGGGCTGGAAGGGGCATTGGAAGGCAAGGGCTGTTGAGTACGGGTTGAGGATGTAAAGGGTGTCGAGATGACGAGAAGGGGACGTTTGAAGGTGCAAGAGGTATTGAGGGGTGTAAGGGGCGCTGAGGAGGCAAGAGTGTTGAGGGGGCAAAAGGTATTGGGGGGGGGGAGTATTGAAGGAATTGGGGGTTTCGAGAGGAAAGGGGTTAGGGGATAGAAGCAAAGAAAACAAATTAGTAGCTGCTCGTAAAACTGTCACCCACGTTAAGCGCTGTGGCAATGTGATCTTATTTCTTGAATAATATAAAATAAATAAATGATGATATATCTGTGCGTGCGTGCGTGTATGTGTGTGTGTGTGTGTGTGTGTGTGTGTGTGTGTGTGTGTGTGTGTGTGTTTGTGAATATAACTGAGGCACAATAAAATCGTAAAATCTCACGACGAAATCTTACCAGTGCAGTATCGAGTATATCAGATATAACTCTATTCTGTTACCTAAGTAAGCTATTAACCAATCTGTCTGATTTGCAAAAAAATGTTTCCCAATTAATTTACGAAACATTCAAAATTAGAAGAGCAATTAAAGAAGAAAGAAAAAAAAACATTGTGTCAATATAAATATTTATTTAATTTTAAAGCATTTCAAGACCAAATGTGCAAGCAGCCTATATTGTCAAAAATGTTCACGTCTACACTAAGATAAGAATATGATAGGTTACGTGTCTCTTACAAATTTTTTATTACTCATGGCTTAACCCTGAAACCCACGCTTTTTAGCAAATATACAATACAACATCAACAACAATAATCGTTTCCACTATAGGCCTACCAGGCTGTGGCTCTCATGGCTTCAGATCTTAACTGATTGGAAGTGTTAGCATGTACATCATTTTGTCTTGGTATAAAAGATGAGCTACAGCAAATATTCTGCTCAATACCACAGATTTGTTTGTCAGTTGTTTCACCTTAACCAGTTGAGCATGTCCCTTCGTGGCTGACGATATTTGCATTTCTGATCACGAGCAGAAGTAGCGGGGGAGCATCATAATCATGTGGGAAAGGAATTCTTTGGGGTTTGGATAATTCACCTTTGGAAACATAAGTATTTTGTTCAACATCCTTCAAACAACCCATATTCAGGGACCTTTTGAGCGGGATGGGCTACTCGACCTGAAGAAAATTCTAACTGGGCCCCACCTGCAATGTCATGCGCTGTTTATCCTGATATGCGATCACCATGTCGCACACATATAGTTGTGATGGATGTGCCTGGTGTACCCTTATGAGTAGTCATGATGAGTATACTAGGTTTCGTATATTTTACCGTAGTGTCATTTTGATGGTATGCACTGCTCTCTCACTCAATAATGATGATGATGATGATGATGATGATGATAATTTCAACTTTTAGCACAAGGCAAGAAATTTCGAGAGAAGGGGCAACTCGATTAGAGCGACACCCAATGTTCAACAAACTCTTATTTTATCGACCCCGAAAGGATGAAAGACAAAGTCGACCTCGGCGGAATTTGAGCTCGGAATGTAAAAACGGACGAAATGCCGCTCAGCATTTTGCCTCACGTGCTTAATGATTCTGCTAACTCACTGCCTCAATAATAATAATGATGATAATAATAATAATAACAACAACAACAATAATAATAATAATAATAATAATAATAATAATAATAATAATAATATATAATAATAATAATAATAATTCTGCATAGCCCTAATACCCCTTACAAGTGAATTAAACAGAACAGGGTATGGGTATAAAGTTGCCAATAAAAAAATAAGCCATCTATTTTATATGGATGACTTAAAACTTTATGGTAAAGACAATAATGAACTTGAAGGCCTATTGCGCACTGTGAAAGCATTCAGCGATGACATCGGGATGGAGTTTGGACTTGAGAAGTGTGCCAAGGCCACTTTCCAGAAAGGGAAAGTGAAGACCACAAATTCAGTCGTTTTAGATGTTGACACAGTCATAAGAGAGCTTGAGCAAGAACAAACATACAAATATTTAGGGATAAATGAAGGCTCTGGTATTCAGCATGCAAGCATGAAAGAGAAGATCAGGAAGAAATGTTATAGGAGAGTTCGTGCAGTCCTAAAATCTGAACTAATTGCACGTAACAAGGTATTAGCTATAAATTCCTTAGCAGTTCCAGTTGTTACTTAGAGCTACAATGTGTTGAACTGGAATATGAGTGAAGTAAAGAATATAGATAGGAAAATACGCAAGCTGCTGAGTTGTAATAGGATGCACCACCCAAAGGCAGACGTAGATCGCCTTTACCTTCCCAGAGCCCAAGGAGGTCGAGGCCTGATCCAATTTGAACTAGCTTACAAAACAACCACAATTGGACTGGCCAAATATCTCGAAATAACGAATGACTGGATGCTAAAGCTCGTGGAAAATCACGAGAGACGAAAGAAGCTTCATTCATCATAAAGGAAAGCAAAAAATTTGCTATTGATCTCGTGCAGGATACCCAAACTGAACAACCCGAGGGAAGTATGGCAACTATTGTTGCAAAGAAGGTGAAAATAATGGCAACGAAAAAAGCGCACGAGCAATTGGCTGATAGGTGGGAGGAGAAACCTCTGCACGGCAAATATGTGGCCCGCAGCAAACAAGCTGATGTTGACCAGAAGCAAACCCATCAGTGGCTACGGAGCTCAGGGCTAAAAGCAGAGAGCGAAGGTTTCATCCTGGCTGCTCAAGATCAAAGCCTATTAACCCGGAACTACCAGGCCAATGTGATGAAAAATGGAGCAGACCCAAAATGCCGATTCTGCAACGACATGATTGAAACAGTGGACCACCTAATCTCTGGATGTAAAGTCTTAGCACCAGTGGAGTATAAATTAAGACATGACAGAGTTGGCCAATATCTACACTGGCTAATAAGTCGGCATTACAATATCAAAACTGCCGACAAGTGGTATAATCACCACCCTGAGGCTGTAACTGAAGGAGAAAATGTAACCATTCTGTGGGACTTTCCAGTACATACAGACCGAACCATCAAGGCCAATAAACCAGATATTGTTGTGAAAGACCAAAACAATAAAGTTTGCTTATTGATCGACTTGAGCATCCCCTGTGATCATAATATCTCAGCGAAAGAGTTTGACAAGCTCAGAAAATATAAAGACCTACTCATTGAAATTGAGAAAATGTGGCATCTCAAGGCGGTTACAATACCAGTGATCGTAGGAGCACTAGGAATGATCAAGAAGGGAACCGAAAATTATATGAGAATGATCCCTGGCTTACCATCCCTGCAAGAAGTGCAAAAGATTGTCTTAACTGGTACATCACACGTATTGAGAAGAGCATTGTCGATGTGAGAACTGTTGCTGCTCATGTATTTTAATTTAACTTATAAAAAAAAAAAAAAAATGAACGAACTATTGAGTTTGGTTTAATGGCCTCCCAATGTATACTATGAGTTTATTTGCCCTAGGAGTCGGGAAGACACTCGGCAAGAAATGGAAGCAAATTTGAAAGAAGAAAAAAAAAAAAAATAATAATAATAATAGGCACACACCAGAAAAGGTCACAGAAAACGAGAAAGCAACCATACTCTGGGATATGCCAATACACACAGATAGAGAAATTAAGGCCAACAGACCAGATATAGTTGTCAGAGATCATGAAGGAAAAAATGCTTTCTAATTGATGTATCAATACCGGCAGATGACAACGTGTCTCTAAAAGAAATGGGGAAACTTTCAAAATACAAAGACCTGGAAATAGAGGTAACCAGAATGTGGAATCTAAAAACAGAAACAATTCCTATCATAGTAGGTGCATTAGGCATGATAAAAAAATATTCAGACAAATACATAACAAAAACACCAGGACTTACAAACACATATAACATACAGAAAATTGCACTACTAGGTACTGCACACATCCTACGCAGAACACTTTCCATACAATAACCATCAGAGCATCACAACAAATCACAGCACATACCCAAGGCACACAGAGCTGCGCTCGGTAGTGAAGTGAAAGCACGCTATAAAAATAAAACTACTGAATAATAATAATAATAATAATAATAATAATAATAATAATAATAATAATAATAATAATAATAATAATCCTTTCTACTATAGACACAAGGTCTGAAGTTTTAGAGGGAGCGACTAGTCGATTACATCAATCCCAGTGTTTCACTGGTACTTATTTATCGACTTCGAAAGGTTGAAAGGCAAAGTCGACCTCGGCGGAATTTGAACTCAGAACGTAAGATGCACGAAACGTCGCTAAGCATTTTGCCCGGCGTGCTAACAATTCTGCCAACTAACCACCTTAAAAAAAAAAAAAAAAAAAAAAAATAATAATAATAATAATAATAATAATAATAATAATAATAATAATCCTTAAACAACCCTTATTCAGGAACCTTTTGAGCGGGATGGGCTACTCAACCTGAAGAAAATTCTAACTGGGCCCCACCTGCAAGGTCATGTGCTGTTTATCTTGATATGAGATCACCATGTCGCGCACATATGGTTGTGATGCATGTGCCTTGTGTACCTTTATCAGACGGGTAGTCATGATGGGTATACTGGGCTTCGTATATTTTACCCCAGTGTCACTTTGATGGCATGCTCTGCTCTCTCACTCAATAATAATAATAATAATGATGATGATAATAATCAGTGAACTAAGGAAACACCTCTTATTTTTCGAGCACCTTACGGAGTATTCGAGCGGTTCCAAGCAGTGCTATTGCAATACTTCATAAAAACAATTAACAAAATCAGAAAATAGCACTACTAGGCACCGGACACATCTTACGTAAAACACTTTCAATACAGTGAAAATAAGAGCCCACAACAAGCCACAGCGCGTACTCAAGGTACATAGAGCTGCGCTCGGTAGTGCAGCGAAAGCACGCGATAAAAATAAAACTACAGAATAATAATAATAATAATAATAATAATAATAATAATAATAATAATTAATTCGCTTATTGGCCACAAGGGCTAACAAAAATCAATTAAAACATAAAGGGACAAAACACAGGACGAATGTTACAAAGGGTTTTGTCCGTTTGAAAAAAGTCCGTGTACAAAAGCAGGATAACAACGAAATGTAAGTAACAATTAAAACTCTCAATAGGGGGGGGGGCGCTTCGAAAGGTTACTCGTTGAAAAAACCCATAAAAGCCACGGGAGCCTGGTCAAAAGTGGGGTAGAGAGCCCCTTTCCCCTTTTATATTTCCTTTTAATTTTTTCACAGGTGTATCCTCAGAATTGGTTCGTTCATACTGGCCATTCTTGCGACATTCACCCACCTTTAATAATAATAATAATAATAATAATAATAATAATAATAATAATAATAATAATAATAATGCTCAACTTGTGCAATAATAATTGATGCTCCATTTGCGTTAGAGTGTGGAAGACACGTTAAGCGTTTTTTTTTCTTTTCTTTTTAGGAGTGCCTAGTTTTCATTACTACTGGATGACTCAACAGTACTAAGGAATGAAAAAATTTTACTGTTAACTTACTTTCAGGAAACATAAAGAAAGAGAAAGTAACTTAAGAGTCATTATTTGCCAGTCATTTTGTAATAGACGCTTTTTAAATGAGAGTTGATATTTCTGCTGTGGAAGAGGTTTTTTTTTTTTTAACTAAAGGAGATTGTCTTAAAAATATGACAGCTGGGACTGATGGAGCTCCATCGACTCTGCGCTACCACTGTAGATTCCTTGCACACACACACACACACACACACACACACACACACAGAAAGATAAAAATAAAAAACAGTGCCGAATGTATTGGCAGAGTAAAGCGTGATTCATCGACAATATTTAGTTGCGAATCACCTTAATGAGCATTTTATCACCCGTTGCAATACGTCATAAAAGCAATTAACAAAATCAGAAACAAATGTCTCAATGACAAATTTTTCGGTCAATTGTGCGAACACAACAATGAAGAATTTAATAGCAAGCTATTCCACTTTGAAGTTCTCTTATTGTTGTAGAGCGCCTGTCTGAATCGCTTTTATAGAATTTTTGAACCAAAATTGGAATTCTTTGAAAACACAGATGTTTTTTTTTCATGCGAGACAATTTGAGGTTTAAAAGTGATATGGCATATATGTCTGATTTTATATTTCAAGTTTTAAAAAAATGAATTTGCTGACGCACCGAGATGAACTGTATTTGATTAAAATAAAGGCTGTTTAATGTGCATCTAACTAAAGGCTGGTCCTATTCAAATACAACCTGGAGCATGGAGAATTTTACCAGTTTTCGACTCTTTCTTCGCACAAGAAAAAGACAGAAATACATGATGCTGTCATCATAGAAACTTTTATCTTTTACCGCAAAGTTACGGGGATTTAAATTCAACAACACCGCTTGTCAAGCGATGGTGGGGAGGACAAACAGAGGTACAAAGATACACACACACACACACACACACACACACACACACCAAACACACACATATATATATACACCAAGAACCATGCTAATAGCTTAGGAGTGAAATTTAGGGTTTCTCGGTTTTCTGTGAATCAATTTTGATAAAACTTTCCCAGCTAGTTTGCACACAATGGCAACATCATTGTTGTTTTCATTTTTCTGTATAACGTCCGTTCTTTTTCATTTCAGATTCTTCAGTTTTGGGGTGAACCATGCTAATGGCGTCTCTCCACTTTAAGGACACTGAGACGTGGAAAAGCCCTTAACAATGAAGAAAAGTTTGTCACCATCAAGCAAATTGCAGAGAAGTTAGGTCGTCCTGAAGGACCCTTCGCAAGGTTAAAAAAAACGCCCTCCGATTGTGGGACCTCCAAAACTGTGACAGCTAGAGATTTAAGGAATATTGGCCGCAAGTTACGTGGGAAATCTGGACAAACAAGCAAAGCCATTTTCACCGTCTCCGAACTTCCTCATGTACCGAAAACCACCAGAAATCTCATCCTTGTGACTATGGCTTATGTGTATATGTGTGTGTGTCTGTGTGTCTGTGTGTATTTGGTTTGCAAGATTATTGATGCTGCCGCCGTTGCCACCACCACCACCATCATCACTACCACCTCAACCACAACTACCACCACCAACAACAACACCACTACTACTACTGCTGCTACTACTACTACTACTACTACTACTACTACTAATAATAATATTATAATAATAATAATAATAATATAATAATAATAATAATGATAATAATAAATAATAATAATAATATAATAATAATAATAATAATAATAATAATAATAAATGCCCTGATGCAGTACCAGGCAGTGGCTCTCATGGCTTCTGATCTAACTGATTGGAAGTGTTATCATGTACTGTTTTTCTTGTATAAAAGATGGGCTACAGCAAATATCTGCTCAATACCACAGATTTGCTTGTCAGTTGTTTGACCTTAACCAGTTGAGCAGTCCCTTAGTGGCTGACAATATGTGCATCTCTGATCACGAGCAGAAGTAGGGGGAGCATCATAGCCATGTGTTGAGAGGGATTCTTTGGGGTTTGAATAGTTCACCTCTGGAAACATGGGTGGTTCTTTCAACATCCTTAAACAACCTTATTCAGGGACCGTTTGAGCGGGATGGTTACTCAACCTGAGAAGAAATTCTAACTGGGCCCCACCTGCAAGGTCATGTGCTGTTATCTGATATGAAATCACCAGTCGCGCAATATGGTTGTGATGTATGTGCCTGGTGACCTTATCAGACGGGTAGTCATGATGGGTATATTGGGCTTCGTATATTTTACCCCAGTGTCACTTGATGGCATGAAATCCTCTCACTCAATAATAATAATAATACAATAATGACTACAACAACAATAATCTGAATACAATTTTGCCGACAAATCGTTTGCCAAATAGATGAACTCTGTAATGTTCATGTTGCACCGACTGACCTCGGTGTGTACTGGCGTGATATTTGTTATAGCTATGTATAACCCCAGGTCAATCCTGATCGAGAAGACCTATGATTAAAGGTATTACATCGGTGTTCACGCCGGTCTTTTATGGGTTGTGTTGGGCTATATGTATTTTCCAAGGTGTGTTTTTCCATTTTCAAGACGGTAGGAAGGAGATTTTGTTGCTATTTCTTGCATCCATCGAGATGTTCTTCTGAGTCTTGGTGTTGATAGTAGTGCTAATAAAAAAAATATGGTGTCGGCAAAATTTTAGCTAATGTATGGGGTGGTAGCGGTGGTGAGTTGGTGGTGGTGACAGTGGTGGTGGTGGTGGTGGTGGGTTGATGGTGATGGTAGTTGTAGTGGTGGTGGTGGTGGTAGTTGTGGTGGTGGTGGTGGTGGTGGTGGTGGTGGGTTGTTGGTGGTTGTAGTTGTAGTGGTGGTGGCGGCGGCGGCGCTTTTGATGACAGTGATGTTTATGGTAAGGTGAAGATAGTGTGAGAAATAGTGGTTTAGTAGCAATGGTGTGTTGGCGAAATTGGGGTAGACGTGAGAGCAGTTTGTGTGTGTGTATGTGTGAAAGAGAGAGAGAGAGGGGAGAGAGAGAGAGAAAGGGAGAGAGTGGTAGAGAGAGAGAGAAAGAGAGAGAGAGTGACAAAGGGAGAGAAAAACAGAGATAGAGAGAGAGAATCTGTGTTTGTCTTGTGAGAGAGTGAGAGAAAGAAAGAGAGAATGTGTGTGTGTGTGTGTGTGTGTGTGTGTGTTGTGTGTGTGTGTGTGTTTGTCTTGTGTGTGTGTGTGTGTGTATTAGTGATGGCGACAGTAATCACAGTGATAAGTCAGTAATTCTCAATCTGATAACAACCAGTCTTCGCTCCACAACCCAAAATGGTAAAATATTTTGCTCCCAACCTAACTCCCTCTTTTTTAATGTTATATATATATATATATATATATATATTGTTATTTAAAATAAAGGCTTCGAAAGGCCAGAATAGAACTGGCACGCATTTAATGATTAGATCTAGATTGGTGCTTAGTCCCAGATCATCTGTGATCGAGAAGACGGACCTAAAATGAGAAGCATTTCTGTCGTGCCCATCCTGTCTTTTCTTTCATGAACAACCCTGACAACCCACAACCATATTATCCAACGTGTCCTTTTGTAAAACGGTAACCGTGATGATCTGAGAGAGATCCAGCTGCTATTACTTGCACGCCTAATGACCACATAGAGTCTCTCTTTACTGGCTGAATGCTGTAGGCAGTATGCCAAGAATCATAATCTATATTTGCGATACAATCATTAATTCTGGTGAAGTTGGAGGTGTTGTGTAGTGGTCACGGTCATGGTATGGTATTGTGGTGGTAGTAATAGTAATAGCAGCAGCAGTAGCAGCAACAGCAGCAGCAGCAGCAGCAGCAGTAGCAGTAGCAGTAGTAGTAGTAGTAGTAGTAGTAGTAGTAGTAGTTGTTGTGTGATGGACATAATATGGTGTCGTTATAGTTCAGCTTCGCTTGAGCAGATCTCTGGTCAAAAGCGTTCCAACTATGAACATCCAGTTTTTTTTTTGTATCTAGCACTGTATTCCTTTATGTGTTACAGCCCAAAAGCTATGGCCATGCCAGGCACCGTCATTTAACTACAAAGATGCTTACATCACCTAGGTTTCCCAAAACGATCCCCTATCTAATTACAAGCCAGGCTCGACTCGTGACTATTTAGTTGAGTGACCGCTTAGAACTCGTGTGACATAGTTATGCTCAATCAGGGCTGATCTAGTACAAATCAACATAAACAATGAATGTTTTTGACTGTGAAATTAAATTTGCTTGGCCATTCTATTTAGTATATTCCTATAACAGGATAAAATCGACAGTTCGTTTATTTATTTAATTTTTCGAAGATAAGAAATTTACCAAACCAGTTTTCATGTTAACGCTAGTTCAATCGACTTATAGTGATATCCGTTTGGCTGCTGACGATGGGAATATACGTTTGTTATCCTTGATTGTCAATTTCTTATATCTTAGTCTTGTTATTCTGATTTGTTCTTCATTCTTGTAAAGTGGAAAGTGTTTGTGGATTCATAGTTTGTGGGGATCACTTACATTGGTATTGGTTGGTTTTCTTCACAGGTAATCTAATTAATCTGTGGCGGAAATATTCAACAATCACCCGTTGTCATGATTCGTTAGAACATTGCTCATGCGATCAACAAGGTCCGACCAATCACGACTTCGCGGGGAATAGGCTCCAGCGGTAGTTTCATCTTATGGCGCGCTTCTTACGACACACCGTGACTACTAGCTATGGGATGCAGTACGGAGGGGATTGAGAGACAGCTTAGCATTTAGTATGTGAAGCAGCGAAGACGTGACATAATACCAGACACAGGAGACAGAATCAGAGCAGCAGCTAACAACACTAAGCCAATGAACAATTGGTGACCGCAGCACAACGACCAGTAGCCAACCTTCTGTCTACGGCTTCAACCACTTCAGCCCAAGAAGAATTATCTCCAAACTCTCTCGACAGAAACGACAGTATTTGTGTGTGTGTGTGTTGTGTGTGCGCGCGCGCGAAAAGAATAGAAAATTTTGTTTTATCAAAAATTGCTTATCAAAAAAAAGTCTCCAGTTTTCTTCTGTGTATAAGACTTAGATAATGCTTAGATATCGGTGTCTAGCTTTGTGGGATTTTTGTGGGATGTAACAACTAATCCATCAACGTACTTATTTTACAAATATCTCGGAACATTTCAGCAACACCTAAATTATGTTTATACAAATGGTTGTTCTTTGTTACTCTTTTTTTTTTCGTCCTTTTCAAGCCTAGTCAGGCTCATGGACCCAGTTTCCCGGTTTCTGTGGTGTATGTGTTCCCCCCAGCTGGACGGAACGCCAGTCCATCGCAGCGTTAGTCAAGAAACAGGGAGAGAGAGTGAGAGAAAGTTGTGGCGAAAGATTACAACAGGGGTCGCCACCACCCACCGCCGGAGCCTCGTGGAGCTTTTAGGTGTTTTCGCTCAATAAACACACACAACGCCCGGTCTGGGAATCGAAACCGCGATCCTCCGACTGCGAGTCCGCTGCCCTAACCACTGGGCCATTGCGCCTCCACCTTTGTTACTCTGGCTAACAGAAAAGTGAAACACGCAGTTATATGAGTGAAATTTCACTAATATGCTGGCAGAATCGTTAACGTCCCGGACAAAACACTTAGTCCATATTCTACGTTCTAAGTTCAAATACCGCCGTGGTCGACTTTGACTTTCATCCTTTTCGGGGTCGATAAATTAATACCAATTGAGTCTTGAAATCGATGTAATCTACGAGCGCCTTGCCCTCAGAATTTCAGGCTTTGCGCTTATAATATTGGTGAAGTTTCAGGATCCATTAAATATTATTTCTCTACTCTTTCTATTGGGTACCGTTTTGTTGTTGTTGTTTATTTATTTTTTTGCTCTAACGTGATTGTGTGTATGTGTGCATGTATGTGTGTGTGTGCTGTGTGTGTATGAGTGCGTGCGCTGCTGTTGTGCGTGTGCGCGTGTGTGTGTGTGTTGTGTGTGTGTGTGTGTGTGTTGTTGTGTTGTTGTTGTTGTTTCTATTGCTGAATGTCCGTAACAGCATTTTTGCAAATGTCATTTGACTCATTGTTCAGATTCACAAACTTACGTACAATTTCCATTGCATTTTGTTTATTCATGAGGGCAATGATGATGATGATGTTGATGATGATGATGATGATGATGATGTAGTAGTAGTAGTAGTAGTAGTAGTAGTGGTGGTGGTGGTGTGGTGGTGGTGGTAGTGGTGGTGGTGGTGGTGGTTTAACCCTTAAGTAAGTCCTGATTGAGCAGGGGCACACACTCCAGCCGGAACCATTACTGACGGGATGGCCACAACAGGAATTATCTAACGCTTTATCTAATTCATTCTATCCTTTATTTAAAACAGCGTGAGATGACTGGATTTGGGAATAACTGCTATTTCTAACAGTTCTGATGATCACATTGAGAATTGGTCGTGCGTTGTTGCAACACAGTCGGTTGTTCTTGTTTAATTGCTTTGTTAATTGCTTTTGTTACCGATTGTATACACGGCATGGTTCAATAATTTCAGCTCTTGCGTCTTTAGTCGAAATTATTATTATTATTATTATTATTATTATTATTATTATTATTATCATCATCATCATCATCATCATCATATTATTATTATTATTATTGAGTGAGAGAGCAGTGCATGCCATCAAAGTGACACTGGGGTAACATATACGAAGCCCAGTATACCCATCATGACTACCCCTCTGATAAGGGTACACCAGGCACATGCATCACAACCATATGTGCGCGATATGGTGATCTCATATGAAGATAAACAGCACATGACCTTGCAGGTGGGGCCCAGTTAGAATTTTCTTCTGGTCGAGTAACCCATCCCACTCAAAAGGTCCTTGAATAAGAGTTATTTAAGGATGTTAAATGAAACACCCATGTTTCCAGAGGTGAATTATTTAAACCCCCAAAGAATCCCTCTCAACACATGGCTATGATGCTCCCCCACTACTTCTGCTCGTGTTCAGAGATGCACATATCGTCAGCCACTAAGGGACATGCTCAACTGGTTAAGGTCAAACAACTGACAAGCAAATCTGTGGTATTGAGCAGAATATTTACTGTAGCCCATCTTTTATACCAAGACAAAACAATGTACATGATAACACTTCCAATCAGTTAAGATCAGAAGCCATGGGAGCCACTGCCTGGTACTGCATCAGGGCATTTATTATTATTATTATTATTATTATTATTATTATTATTATTATTATTATCATTATCGTTATTATTATTTTGAAAAATGTAGTTGGTCCGATGTAGTTTTTCATGTTGATGACGAAAATCGTATGGATTTTTTTTCTCTTGAAATTAATAACAAAATTACAAGCATTTAAAGTTATGTAATTTTAGCTAATCGAAAACCGCCATAATGATCGTATTTAGTGTCAGTTTGTAGTAGTAGTAGTAGTAGTAGTAGTAGTAGTAGTAGTAGTGGTGGTGGTGGTAGTGGTACTTGATGTTTTTGCTACCGTTCATGTTTTTTAGTTGTGATTACTATTGTTATTGTTGCTCTCTTGATATTCGTCGCTTTCGTTATTATAATTGCTTTTGGTGTTGTTGCAGTTATTATTGTTGCTGTTGTTTTCCTTGTTTTCGTTGTTGTTGTTGTTGTTGCTGCTGCTGCCGCTTCTGTCGTTGTTGGAACATCAAAGCGAATCAACACAATGACATAACATTGTCTGTCGGGCTGAATAGGCTCAAAGGTTGGATTCGTCTTTTTGCTCATTTGACGAGACGTCGAATGAACTAAAAATTCCCAGCACCAGACGACAGCCTTACATCATCATCATCATCATCATCATCATCATCATCATCTTCATCATCATCATCAGCAGCAGCAACAACATCAGCAACAACAACAACTAAAAAATGCACTCATAACCACCACCTCCATTACCAGCATCACATCAACTACACCACCACTAACACCACCACTACCATTAACAAAACCATCACTACCACCACCATCACCAAAACCACCACCACCACCAACCCCTACACAACCATCACCAACCCCCACATACCACCACCATCACCAACTCCCCACATACCACCACCATCACTACAACTACTACTACTACTACTACTACTACTACTACTACTACTACTACTACAACCGCTGGCACCATAAATACCACCATCACCAACTCCCCACATACCACCACCATCACTACTACTACTACTACTACTACTACTACTACTACTACAACCGCTGGCACCATAAATACCACCACCACCACCATCATCATCATCGCTACCACCAACAACAAAATTACGACAAAGCACTGGCAATCACCACCAACACTGCCAACATCACCATCAACAGCGATGCTGTTACGACTACAACTACTGCTACCGCCACCGTTACCACCACAACCGCACCACTTCACAAACCATCACACCACCACAGCCGCACCGCATCGCACCCTATCACACTGCTACCGCTACCGCCGTCACCACCACCATCACCACCATCACCACCACCATCGCCGCCGCCGCCGCCACCACTACCACCACCATGATCTCACCATTGCCACCATCGTATTACCACCACTGCAGAAAATATGCACTTAGGATACATATTTTGTGTAAAGAAGGGCAAAGTGACTTGATGCAGAAGGTTGATAGGTTGGCAAGGAGACTGTGGGGGGTGGGCGGGTAGAGGGACATGGACGGGTGGGGATGAGGGTGAGGTACCAGAGTAAGGTGGCGGTGGATTTGAGTTTTCTTTTTTGAGATTTTATGGTATACTTGTGGGTAAGAGACAATGAATGGGGGGTGGGGTGAGGATAGTTAAGTGCAGGAGAAAGAAGCACAGTCAAATAATTTGAACACATACACATACGTACGCACACATATACATGTACATACGTACACAGATACATACGTGCAGATAGATATAGAAACATAAGCACACACCGGGCGAAATGCTTAGCGGTATTTTGTCAGCCGTTACGTTGTGAGTTCAAATTCCGCCGAGGTCGACTTTGCCTTTCATCCTTTCGGGGTCGATTAAATTAAGTACCAGTTAGGCACTGGGGTCGATGTAATCGACTTAATACCTATGTCTGTCCTTGTTTGTCCACTCTGTGTTTAGCCCCTTGTGGGTAATAAAGAAATAGGTATTTTGTCAGCCGTTACGTTCTCAGTTCAAATTCCGCCGAGATCGACTTTGCCTTTCATCCTTTCGGGGTCGATTAAATAAGTACCAGTTACGCACTGGGGTCGATATAATCGACTTAATACCTATGTCTGTCCATGTTTGTCTCCTCTATGTTTAGCCCCTTGTGGGTAATAAAGAAATAGGTATTTTGTCAGCCGTTACGTTGTGAGTTCAAATTCCGCCGAGGTCGACTTTGCCTTTCATCCTTTCGGGGTCGATAAATTAAGTACCAGTTAAGCACTGGGGTCGATGTAATCGACTTAATACCTTTGTCTGTCCTTGTTTGTCCCTTCTATGTTTAGCCCCTTGTGGGTAATAAAGAAATAGGTATTTTGTCAGCCGTTACATTCTGAGTTCAAATTCCGCCGAGGTCGACTTTGCCTTTCTTCCTTTCGGGGTCGATTAAATAAGTACCGGTTACACACTGGAGTTGATGTAGTCGACTTAAACAATTTGTTTGTCACCTCTATGTTTAGCCCCCTGTGGGCTATAAAGAAATAAATTAATGGAACTGTAGAAAAATGTAAAACATTCCAGAACTTTAGCATGTAATATGTACATCTGTTTATCTGTCTATCTATCTATCTATCTATCTATCTATCTATCTATCTATCTATCTATCTATCTATCTACCCGTCTGTCTGTCTGTCTGTCTGTCTGCCTGTCTGTCTGTCTGTCTGTCTGTCTGTCTGTCTGTCTGTCTGTCTGTCTGTCTGTCTACCTATCTATCTGATGATCAGTCTGTCTCTACCTGTTTGTCTATCTAATATATATGTGTGTGTGTGTGTGTTTGTGTGTGTGTGTGTGTGTGTGTGTGTGTGTATGTATGTATATATGTTTGTATACATATTTACATACACTCATAGAAAAACACACAGGTATATATAAGTATGCTACTGTGTGTGTATGTGCGCGCGCACGCGGTTGCTTATTTCTGTTTGCATGTGTGTGTAAATCCCTCTATTTAACTCTCATATCCTCTCTGATGAAGGGATATCCCTGACCAAGAAATTTCTTGGTCATTTATAAAGAGAAAGGTAGTCTTGCAGCTGTTTCAGGGATATCCCTTCATCAGAGAGGATATGAGAGTTAAATAGAGGGATATACATACACATGCAAACAGAAATAAGCAACCGCGTGCGCACGCACATACACACACAGTGGCATACATATATACCTGTGTGTTTTTCTATGCGTGTATATATATATATATATATATATTATATATATATATCTATATAAACGGCAGTTTGTCTGTGCGTTTTCTGTGTGTCTGTTTTCTCGTACCCTCACTCTGACCACGGCTTTCAACCGATTCTGATGAAACTTGACACACACATAGCCCAATGTCATAATTCAAAACTAACGCAGCGAAAATTTTGAAAAGTTCCCCCAGTTCTGAAAAAAATCGATAAATTCGACATGGGGTCGAGAATCAGAAACCCAAACCACAGACCGTCTAGGGGACGCAACTCCACCTTTTTTAACTCTCAAAAAAATTTACCATCATTTTTTTTCCATTTTTTTGCTATTTTTTGGCTATAACTCTCTAAAAATGCTTTATAGTTATTTCCCTTACAAACCTGAGCAACGCCGGGCGATACTGCTAGTATATATATATATATGGCAAGAAGAAAATGGATTCAAAACCTCTTTCTTTGAATCACACACACACACACACACACACACACACACACATATATATATATATATACATATATATACATATATATATATATAGTAAATTTTGATTCAGTAGGGTATATAATACCACTTACTAAAATAGAGCCAACACTCCAAAAACCACCATAGACTCACCATAAAAATATACACGTGCAATGCAATGGACATATGAGAAATAGGCTTACCTTTGCATAGGCATACATCAGTAAGTAATGTCTATTTCAATATCAATTGATTTCACGCTTTGTATGACAAACATGCTCAGCGATTTTCAGCTGAAAATAACATTTTAACATCTATTTCTAAAATATTCACTACATTAGCCCGTGTACGTTTATATACAGTAAGGTACTATATAGCCTGCAGAATCAAGATTTACCTTATATTGTGTCTGTAACGGTGTTAACTTGCTAACCACCTTATTATTACCTTATTAATACTATTAATAACGGAAATAATATATATATATACATACATATATATATATATATATATATATATATATATATATATATATATATATATTTATATATATTAATAATAATAAAAGGGTAAAATTTATTAATTAATTAATTAATTAATTAATTAATTAATCAATAATTTTACCAAGTAGATCGGTACGTTAAAATAACCTTTATAAGTACATTATCCACATAATTATAATTAGGGTTCAGCTAATTGCTTCATCACATACCGAATTTAGAAATAGGAGTTGAAATTCCTTTTCTGCTACTATAAGAATTTCCATACAAACACACACACACACTCACATACATAATTACAAAGTTTTATGTAGATGCATACACCTTTCAAATTCAGAATCACACATGCAGATATAAGCATGCGCACACACTCACACGCACATACTCACACGCACACACTCACACGCACACACACACACACACACACACACACACACACACACACACACACACACACACACACACACACACTGGCATACATATATACCTGTGTATTTTTCTATGCGTGCATATATAATGTGTGTATAAGTATATATATATGTGTGTGTATGCGTGTTTAAGTATATATATATATATATATATGTGTATGTGTATATAAGTGTATATGTGCGTATGTGTGTATAAGTATATATTCATTGTGTTTGTGTGTGTGCATGCCTGTGTATGTGCGCGCGTGTATGTCTATTATGTGTGTGGCGCGTGC
>NC_043001.1:44252463-44254963 GCF_006345805.1 Octopus sinensis | reverse complement strand
GTGATAAGTCCATTCAGATTGGCGTGAAATATGGACGCTACGGGTTACCTCTGCCGGTGGGAGGGACTTCCGTGTCCTATTGGTTAGCTACTGCCACCTCAAGCTGGGCAGCCCCCAGTTAATAAGGTGCTGACCCGCCACAAGCCGCCTGTTCCATTGGGTGCTTGGAGCTAAGAGTACGACTCGAAAAGCGGCCTGCAACCTCTGCACCAGGCAAGCAACTAAAATTCAAGAAAACACCAGTTCTGCAGTTGGCAAGCTGGAATGTCAGGACCATGTGTCCTGGAATATCTGACGATCTTCTCAGTATTGAAGACACAAGGAAAACGGCCATCATTGACCGTGAACTAAAGAGGCTCAACATAGATATTGCTGGGCTGCAGGAGACGTTACAAGGATGTTTGCAAAAGGGATATGAAGGCCTGCAACATCAACATTAGCGGTTGGGAGGCAGTCGCCGGCAACCGTGGAGAATGGCGACGTACAGTAAAAGAGGGTATACAGAGGAGTGACAGAAAGAGAGAGGAGAAATGGAAAGAAAGGAAGAGACATAAACAAGAGACCATGGCACTAAAACCAGCCAGGAACAGTCTTCGCTACATTTGCAGTACCTGCCAGAGGGAGTGTTTGTCCAGGATAGGACTACACAGCCACAGCAAGAAATGTAACAGGAAATAAAATATAACAGCCGGACTAGACCTAGAAAAAAAAAAAAAAAAAAAAATGCGCAACTCCATTGTCTCCCGAGACAGAAAGGATGCCAAACAAACAAACATATATATATATATACACACACATACGTACACACATACATATGTGCGTGTATATATATATATATATGTATGTACACATACGCATATCATAAGCGTGTGCACATCTGTGTATTTGTGTCGTTTGTCCCTCATCACCGCTTAACAACCAGTGTTGGTTCATTTACGTCTCCATAACTTAGCGGTTTGGAATAATAGTCCGATAGAACAAGTAACAGACTTTAAAAACAAACAAAAAAAAACAGAAACAAAACCAAATACAAAACAAAAACAAAACAAGAACAAGTACTGCAGTCGATCTGTTCGACTTAAAAACCCTTCATGGCAGTGCCCCAGCATGGTCGCAGTCCAATGACTGAAACAAGTAAAAGATTTTTAAAAAAAACATGGATTTTACTCAATTAGGCACAGGAGTGGCTGTGTGGTAAGTAGCTTGCTAACCAACCACATGGTTCCGGGTTCAGTCCCACTGCGTGGCATCTTGGGCAAGTGTCTTCTGCTATAGCCCCGGGCCGACCAATGCCTTGTGAGTGGATTTGGTAGACGGAAACTGAAAGAAGCCTGTCGTATATATGTATATATATATGTGTGTGTGTGTATGTGTTTGCGTGTCTCTGTTTGTTCCCCTAGCATTGCTTGACAACCGATGCTGGTGTGTTTACGTCCCCGTCACTTAGCGGTTCGGCATAAGAGACCGATAGAATAAGTACTGGGGCTTACAAAAAGAATAAGTCCCGGGGTCGATTTGCTCGACTAAAGGCGGTGCTCCAGCATGGCCGCAGTCAAATGACTGAAACAAGTATAAGAGTAAAAAGAGTAAAAGAGTAATTAGTGTTGACCCAGGGCTAAATAATATTCTTTCCCCGCCGCCGCCACCACCACCACCGCCACCACCACCACCACCACCTCCACCACAACTTCCACCTCCACCACAACTACAACCACCACCACAACCACAACCACAACCACCACCACTGCCGCCGCCGCCATTTAAAACAACAATAACAACAACAAGAAGTACAGCAAATGCAATTACAAGTTACAACAACAATATTAAATATATAATTAAAGCTGCAGATCAAAGACTGCCGCTGAGTCAACTGCCGCAACTTGACACCTAACAATTGACTCGCTGAAACAATCCTGTTACTTCTAACATCAATTGAACGAGCGATGAAAAAAAAAAAAAACTCCTCCTTACCCCCCACCCACCCCACTTCTCCAACTTTCTCCTCCTCCTCTCTTCTTTCCTCTCTCTCTCTCTCTCTCCCTCTGTTTTTCTTTCTTCCTCTCTCTTTCCCACTGGGTGTTTGCGTATCGGTGTGTGTGTGTGTGTGTGTATATATATATATATATATATATATATACACACACACACGCACACATAATAAGCACGTATACATATATATATGCATGTATATATCACACACACACACACATATATATATATATCTACTTGTGTATGTATATATGTACTCACACACACACACACACACACATATATATATATCAAACATAGAGACACACACACACTCACACACTATGCGTTTGTGTATATGCATGTCTGTATGTATGAATGTGCGTGTGTATAGACGGATGCATGCATGCAAGTGTGTATATGTGCGTGTATGTTAGTGTATACATGTGTATATATAATTGTTTTAAATTTTGGCACAGGTCCAGAAATTCGAAGGAAGGGGTTAGGTCGATTACATCGACCGCATTATTCA
>NC_043001.1:44124963-44247463 GCF_006345805.1 Octopus sinensis | reverse complement strand
CCGCAAAATGTGGGAGTAATTACGAATCTAAATCGTAGGAGACAGACACACAACTTCACTCTTATATAAAGATGCTTTTTTTTTTCAGTCATAGAATTAGATTTATGAAGGTCTTCAGTAGAAAATCCTTCGAATTCTGACTCGCTGCTTGATATAATGAAATTCGTATCCATTTTTTGTCAGAATTACAAATTTTGAAAACACAATAGGAACAAATTTCGGAAAAAAATCTCCCATAATTCACGGAATTAAAGTTACACTTCGATTTTTGTACAAAACTGTAGTTGAAGTGTTTACGAAGTATAATACGTGTTTTCACGAATGTACTAAAGAGATTTGCTCTGATATTCTCATTTAAATATGAATAGGTAAATTCGGGCGGTTTGGTAACGAAAGGGTTAAACGGATGCATACATTTATTAATCTCTTATTATAATCTCTTATTATAAAAGGCAGATTTTATCTGCCTCCCTTTGGGAGTTATACAAATCTACAATATAGGATTTCTTCAATTACAATTTACCTAGCATTTTTAAGAGTACAATGCATCGCGTCATGCCAGCTCCAGTTTTTAAAATTTAAACTCCAATTAAGCAAAATTTACAGAAAACTCACATTCTGGTGTGTGTGTCAAATGCTTTTCTTAGTCTGGTTTACAGCACACGCAAACGCACACACACAGTGTGCAATGAATAAACTGAAACTAATTCACTGTGTTGACAGGTAGAAAATAGAATGCGATGGCGATGGCTATGGCGATGGCGATGGCTATGGCGATGGCGATGGCTATGGCGATAGCGATGTAATATTTGTTTCTCTCTATGACACTCATAAAAGCATTGATGTACATGTGTGCGTGCGTGAGTGTGTGTGTGTCATTCCTCACACACACGCATACACATACATATATGAGAGTGGCAAACACAAACGTTTCAAACAACTACATACAAACACGTGTGTGTTTGTTATTAGTAAAAAAAAAGGCGCCAAAACACAACTCACTTATCATTCCAACACATTTCAAAGACACACGGACGGTCGAATAACAATACAGAAAAGGTAAATTGGTTTTTATTTTACTCTGTATATATTTTATTACATAATATTATATATAGATATATGTATATATAATTGCACCAAACCGCCCGAAAAAAATTTTGGTTAATGTGACCAAGCCGCCCGAATTTACCTATTCATATTTAAATGAGAATATCAGAGTAAATCTCTTTAGAACATTCGTGAAAACACGTATTATACTTCGTAAACAGTTCAACTACAGTTTTGTACAAAAATCGAAGTGTAATTTTAATTCCGTGAATTATGGGAGATTTTTTTCCGAAATTTGTTCCTATTGTGTTTTCAAAATTTGTAATTCTGACAAAAAATGGATACGAATTTCATTATATCAAGCAGCGAGTCAGAATTCGAAGGATTTTCTACTGAAGACCTTCATAAATCTAACTCTATGACTGAAAAAAAAAGCATGTGGTATTTGATCTCAACCTAAACAAAGCGAAAGAAACGATAGTTTGTTATTTCCCACAACCTTAAATGAAATTAAGGCCTATTTTGCCATAAATATTATTATGGGTATTAGAAAGTTCCCAGAAAAATAACAATTCTATCGTAAAATTTTGTTGTATACCCAATTGAATATTAGCTAATAACCCATTTTCTATAACGATGTTTGAACAAAATTTTAATAATTTTATATATTTTTGAATTTACCTGTATCTACCTGCAATTAGAGTCACTTTATGACAAAAATTATAGTATAGAATTGGTTGAGAACATTTCACTAAATTATCTTCCAAAAATCAGATTAATGTATTCATAAATAAAAAAGTTATAGTGTTTTAATGAAACCAGACTAAATTTATGATTACGTTAGAAATTAATTGAAACACATAAGGGGTGTATTTTAGTCAGAAATATAGTAACGAAAGGGTTAGAAAAACCAAAAAATATTTTATTCTTTGTAATTTTGTGTTCAAAATAACATTTTCTTTTAAGAATGTGTATATAACAAAGTATGTGTATATAACTACGTGGCTTATATCTTTATATATAAGAGTGAAGTTGTGTGTCTGTCTCCTACGATTTAGATTCGTAACTACTCCCACATTTTGCGGTGTAGTTTAACCAAAAGCGGGTATCTTATAGTCGTGATTCATATCGAGCCCTTCTGGGTATTAGCGTCTACGATGAGTCTACGATTTAAAAAAAATTTACCATCATATTTTTCCATTTTAATGCATATTTTTCGTTATTATATAAGGGAAGTAACTCTCTAAAAATATCTACGATGTGTCAACGATTTTTAAAAAAATTACCTTAATTTTTTTTCAATTTTTAATGCATTTTTTGCTATTTTTTGGCTATAACTCTCTAAAAATGCTTATATAGTTATTTCCCTTACAAACCCGAGCAACGCCGGGCGATACTGCTAGTAACTATATATAAGTGTCGTCTGTTTATACATAAACACTGTTTCATACTGCAATTATATATACATATATCTATATATAATATTATATAATAAAATATATACAGAGTAAAATAAAAACCAATTTACCTTTTCTGTATTGTTATAGCAATTCCACCGTCCGTGTGTCTTTGCAAATGTGTTGGAATGATAAGTGAGTTGTGTTTTGGCGCCTTTTTTACTAATAACAAACACACACGTGTTTGTATGTAGTTGTTTGAAACGTTTGTGTTTGCCACTCTCATATATGTATGTGTGTGCGTGTGTGTGAGGAATGACACACACACACTCACGCACGCACACATGTACATCAATGCTTTCGGAGTGAAATGTTAAAATATTGAGTTTTCTCGAATTTTGTCTTAATTGTGGTGGTAAAATTGAAAGAAATTTTTATGGCATCACCCACTGAAATACTCTGAAAAATCATGGGTACACTCTAATTGAAGAAATTGTGTGAGGAGTAAATCGTTATGTATTTATTTGTTTCTGTTTGCTGTGTTTTTTTTTTTTTGAGTAGTGGTTTAAATACTTTCAGTTTAGTCTTCCTCAAATCACTCTGTCGCTATTTACTTTCATTTTATTCGTTGCACACTGTGTGTGTGCGTGTGCGTGTGGTGTAAACCACATTAAGAAAAGCATTTGACATACACACCAGAATGTGAGTTTTCTGTAAATTTTGCTTAATTGGAGTTTAAATTTTAAAAACTGGACCTGGCATGACCCGATGCATTCTACTCTTAAAAATGCTAGGTAAATTGTAATTGAAGAAATCCTATATTGTAGATTTCTATAAGTTACAAAGGGAGGCAGATAAAATCTGCCTTTTATAATAAGAGATGTATGTATGAATGAATGTATGTATGCATGTACATATGTATCTATATATATATGTGTGTATGTGTGTGTGTGTGTGTTTGTATGTATGTATGTATGTATGTATGTATGTATGTATGTATGTATGTATACAGAAAACAAAGTTATTTTATTCTACACGGGTAGAAATGTAGAAAAAATAGAATTTGAAAATGCACTGAGAATAGTTAAAATATTTTTATTAAGATATTTGAAGGTTTCAGTTTACTCTGATTTTTAAAAAGTTAAAAAGAAAGACGTAGTTTATGTCGCAGCCGTCTTGCTTCTGAATATTGTTTGAAATTTGCCCTGTTTTTATAGGGAGTTCATGGCTCAAATTAGTATATGTTTTCAATAGGATTTGAGTGGCAGAGGATAGTCACATGACTGGTCTTAGGAACAGGACAAACTTCAAACACTAGTCAGAAGCAAGACAACTGGACATAAGCCACGTTTTTCTATTTGAACTTTTTGATAATCAGTGTAAACTGTGAAACCGGTTTAAAGCTTCAAAAATTTTAACTATTCTCAGTGCATTTTCAACATCTATTTTTCCTATAACGTGTGTGTATTTTGTTTATTTTATATTCATATTTATTATAACTTAACATTTGTTCTTTATAATCTCTGACGAAGCCTAGAGATATATACAAGTACCTCATGTTCATCTACCTATTACCTTAATCCACTTGAGTAATATAGGTAGAATGAGGTATTTTTATCTATTGGCTGAAACAGCTGTAAGTTATTTTACCAATTTATATTCATGTTTTTATAATAATTACTGGTATCTTTATAACTATATTTTATATCTTATATCTTATATGTAAACAATATGCTATATGTATGTATGTTATTATAATTATCAGTTTAATAAATAAATAAGTTAATATTTTAATGTCCAAAAGTTGATGAGCCACCTACTGTTCTTCTCCATTTTCTTATTTGCTATATATATATATATATACATGTATTTATTTGAAGGCGTATAAATTATTTTTCATATCCATACACATATATATATGCTTGTGAGTAATATGTACACACACAAACACTCACGCACAGTCACTCACGCACACATATACACACACACACTCACACTCACACACGCACTCAAGCACACACACACACACCACACACGCATTTCGATTGTATATGTGTTTATGCATGGTGTACATACGTGCATATGCAGACATGAGTAAACAGTGGTGAACATGTAAAACCTGACGCATTCATGGACAATATTGCAAGTAAATCTGAACTGACGTTGATGTATTGCCATAGATGTTGTCAAACGTGCATTAGCATGCACTTGAAATGATGCAGTCGTGCAGTAGCATATATAATGTGACTGCTGCACCAAAGGAAATACATTTATCACACGCACACTCACATACACACATACACACACACACACACATATGTACATACATATGTATCTATATACACACACACACACACATATATATATATATATATACACACACACACATATATATGCGTGGGTGTACGTATATATATATATATATATATATATACATATATATATATATATATACATACATACATACATACATACACACATACGTACATATATATGTTTGTGTATGTTCATATATATATATATATACACACATAAATTTGTATGTATATATATATGTATATATATATATATATACATATATATATATATATAATATATGTATATATTGCTCATGTGTGCGTATGCGTATATACACAGCATATTTAAACACACATACCATCAACATGCATATGTGTGCTAGTGTGCGTTCGTTTGCGTCCGTGTGTGTGTGTGGGGGGGTGCATTCATAAATATATAATTAGGTATCACGTATCGGATATTTTGTCACATACCAACATACATATATATATATATACGTATACACATACGCAGACGCACACACGTACACGTATAGACGCAATTACAGCGCTATGCGATACCTTAGCTATCTTTCTCCATCAAGTTAATACTGATGATGTAGTATAAATATTGGTAATATTATACAAGTTCCCTTTACTACGTTTGCGTTTCGTCTGTTTGTAATCGCTCATTATGTCCAACTTTTCTCCCCCGCCCATCTCGCCTCTCGCTCCTCTTTCAGTTCTCTCCCCTTCCTTCCCATTCGTTTTCGTGTTTATCTGTTTCCTTGCCTACCGGTCTGTCTGTCGCCCAGTGTCAATTTCCGCCTCGGGCTTTCTCTTTTTCATAATCCGCCGGTTCTATCCGTATTCAGAATATGTCTGTCTATCTGTCTGTCGGTTGGTCGGTCGTTTTCTTCGGTGTCTAGCTTTGTCTTTCTCTCTCATCCACTGCTTTTCTATCTATCTATCTATCTATCTATCTATCTATCTATCTATCTATCTATCTATCTATCTATCTATCTGTCTGTCTGTCTGTCTGTCTGTCTGTCTGTCTACTTATTCATCTGGAGAAGCAAGCCCATGTCGTCCACCAGCGCCTCCGTCGTGGGACGCTGGACCGACGAATTGCTGGGTTCTGGTTTGGTCCGGTTCTCCAAACGGAGAAGAACTGGAACGAGATAACGAGTAGGGTGGTACTCTCGCCTGGCAATGGGCCGAGAGGAGGCTGTCCCTAAAAGGTCGGGTGGAGGTGGCGAACACGTACATCGCTTCCGTCATCTACTACCGCCTGACCGTCGTGCCTTGACCTGACCCTACCATCACCAAACTAGAACGCATTCTCTTCCGCTTCTTGTGGAAAGGATGCGTTCCGATGATCAGGGGATCCGTCTGCTACCGTGGTTGATGATGTGCAGACACGCACTGAGACTGCGACATCTCCAGCTCTACGTAGACGAAGGTGAACAGATGTGGTCACCGTTTGTGAAGCGCGCTTTCCTGCAGCTCGTCTCCATGACCGAACTGCAGTCGTGGATCAAAAAGAGGCCGAGGAAGGGCGAATGGCACTGCGAGTGTCGCGTTGCTCTCAAGCAACTATGCCGTCCCGGGTCGACCTTGAGCGACTTCACAACCAAAGCATTCTATAGGGGACTAGTGGAGGTGAAGTACGACGACGATCTCGAGGCGAACCTGGGCGTCGACGAGGAATACCTTACTCGCCTGTTCAAGACGACTTTCGGGCCGGGACCTATGAACAACTTCCAGAGATCCCTGGCCTGGCAGTGCTATCGAGAAGCGCTACCCGTTCGGGATAAGCTCTGCAGGCATGGCTCGAGAAACACGGGGCCGACTTGCCCAAGATGCGGTCAGAGCGACGAAACCGTCCTGCATGCACTCGTACAGTGTCCAACCATTTTCGACCTGTGGGCCTATGTCAAACGACTTCTATCGCGTGTGGGACGAGTCGGTTTATCAACCGAGTCTATCGTGAATATTGTCGCGCCTCCTTCCTTGAAACGGGAGGAAAGAGCCATTTTCATCGTACTTCTGGCTATGGCGAAAGAATGTGTATGGTTGACGCGTCTGAAAGGTCTAGAGACAAACTCTTTCCTCTCTGGTCAATCTCTCATCAACTTTTTCACGTATCACTTGAAGAGAAAGGTGAGAGTAGAAAGAAAATTTTGTCTAGTGAATGTTTCAAAAGAAGATGGGTGAATGTTGCAAGGATGGCACGTGTGAATGACGGAGCCAGCTTGAGCATAATCCTATGAACCCAAAAAAAAAAACAAAGGTAAAAAGAGAGTCACTTTCTGTAATATTTTCTTTTTGCGTGACATTATAGCCCAAGGTTACCGTGGTCTTTTACGTAGGCTTTTCTTTCCACGAATAAACCTAATCTGTTTTCCCTTTTTACATTGACATTTATGTGATACACGATCCCTATTGATCGTTTTTTTTTTTCTCACGATCCCTTTTGATCGAAATTCGAACCACTTTTTTCTCTTCTTCTTCCCAAAAAGAAAAGCTCTACTTTATATTTTCTCCCCTCTGTGTTCAGCCCTGTGTGGCCAATAAGGAAACATATCTACTTATTCATCCACCTACTTACATTCATAAATTCATACCAACACTTATCGACCAACCAACCAACCAAACTTTCCGGAAGTTTATCATTTAAGTATATATGAGCATGTCTAGATATGCAAGTATATGCATGAGAAGACATACATAACACAAAACATACAAATCTACACATATACATACATACAAAAATACCCTTTTGATGTTGTTGAAATTCCAATGAAGGAGCCTTTGATCTTGGTTAAAAACCGGCTCTTTCTCTATTGGCAAGAGATCTTGAAATAAAACTGAATAATGACATACGTACATACATAATACATACATACTTATCTATCTGTCTTCTGTCTGTCTGTCTATCTATCGATATATATATATATATATATCCAGACTTTCTATTTGTATATCTGCCTCATAATTTTTACAACTCATGTATGTATGTAGTACATATATTCTTTTAAATAAATACATGCGTAAAATGAAACTGTAAAATGAGATCCCTGCGGCGAGGTACGTTTGGATGACACCTTGGACTGCACTCGAACCCTTTTAACAATATTAGAGTGGAGGAAGGCCGTGGTCTCGTGCTAAGATTGTGTCAACTTACCCAGAGCCAGCGTGGAGTACGACTCAAAACCTCCCATATGAATCTTGCAATTAAAGATGCCACAGCCGTTCCTGCCGAATGTGTGAATTTAGTTCAAGGTCCAGCGAAACCAGATCGAAATAAGAGCGGTGTATTCCGAATTTGACAATCCAAACACGATACTCTTTTGGATCGCCATGAACTACATCATAACTTGGTTTGATTCCAAAATGAAGCCAACGTTCAACTGTAGCAATAACTCACTTGGCGCTTAACTAAAATCATGAATACCACCGACCACATTTTTCCATATATGAATTTGTGTCCTTGTAACACATTGGGAAGCCTTGGCATAATAATGACTTCAAATTTGGACACAAGGCTAGCAGTTTTCGAGAATAGGGGGTATAGTTGATTACTTTGACCCCAGTACTTGACTGCTACATATTTTATCGGCCTCGAAAGGAAGAAAGGGAAAGTTGAACTCGGCAGAATTTGAAGTCAGAACGTAAAAATGAACGAAATGCCGCTTTGCATTTTGCCCGGTGTACTAACGATTCTGCCAGCTCACTGCCTTATTATTATAATAATAATAATAAAATAATAATAATAATAATAATAATAATAATAATAAGAAGAAGAAGAAGAAGAAGAAGAAGAAGAAGAAGAAGAAGAAGAAGAAGAAGGATGATGATGATGATGATGATGATGATGATGATGATGATGTGATGATGATGATGATGACTTAATTTGCTAGAAGGGCATTAGCTGATGTTAACAGTTCAAGGACAGTTTATTATTTGTGTGGGGCTTAGAAGACGGGGATAGGGGAGGGGAATGAAATAAAAGAAAGTTTATGCAAAATATGTGAAAAAAGTTTATGTAAAATATGGAACGAATAGTCCGCAAGAAACTAATCGCGTTTCTTGAAGAAAATGATTTACTGACTGACACCTAACATGGATTTCGATTATGTTGAAGCTGCCTAACACAGCTCTTGCAACACTACGAGTGGGTGTTAAAACAGCTGTTAAATGACTCGTGTGGATGTGATATATCTCGACTTTACAAAAGCGTTTGATAAAGTAGTCCATGGTATGATATGTCACAAACTGCGTGATCTCGTCATGGGCAGAAAACTTGGAGAATAGTCGCACGACTTTCTAAAAGATAGACGTCAAGCAACGGTGGCCAATGGAGCCACCGCCAAGGAAACACAAATAACAAGTGGTGTTCCACAGGGCACTGTCTTAGGGTCACTCCTGTTCATATTGGCCCTCTCAGACATGTCATCAGCTGCTCAGATAGCCACCCTTGCTAGCTATGTTGATAACACAAAAGTCTCTCGGACAATACAGAATCCTGGAAATATTACACTTCTGCAAGGAAAATTTCAAGCCCTGCGCTACCAGCACTCAAAGCTGAACGACATACAGACGGAATACACTGGTCCAGAAGGAATTGCAATCTCTGAATCAAAATCAGTGCGCGACCCGGGCATTGACATGAGCAATGATGCATCTTTGCAAATGCATATTACCAATTTGGTAATAAAATGCAGACGGCTAACTGGATAGATCATCTAAACTTTCAAAACAAGAGAAAATGAGATAATGATGGGTCGGTGGGGGTTGCATAGTCCTGACTACTGCTCCCAACTATAGTCACCACATAATATGAAATTAACAGCGGAACTCGAAGCTATGCAAAGATAATCGTCTCAATGCAACGTATCAGCTACTGGGAAAGACTGAAAGAATTAAAACTCTTCTCCCTAGAACGAAAGCGGGAAAGATATGCAGTGATATACAACTGAAAAGTCTTGGAAGGCCTTGTACCAAACTTTGGCATTGAAAGTTATACAAAGAGCTGAACGGAGCGCCACTGCATAGTGACAAAGAGCCAGCGCCTCCATCAAAATACAGGACCAGATACTGCAACAGCTTGAGTTTCAAGGGCCCACAGCTCCAATATCCTTCCAAAATGCCCGAGAGACCTGCATGGTGTGGATGTAGGTGTATTCAAAACAAAACTGGATCTTTTCTTCTTAAGGGTTCTAGATAAGCCTACATCACGCCATTCACCAAAATTCCACATATCAGAGGAGGTTTCAAATAATGGTTAGCACAGTCAACAGTGGTGTCACAGCATGACAGCAGCTTTGAAGCTGAAACAATTTGAAGATTTAAAGATTTAAAGACATGTATGACGCTGTCCTACTGATACAGGAGAACCTTCAAGTAGACCCAGTCAACGAAACCCACAGATCTAGGACCACCCTGACTATCAAAGTGCACAAGCCACTGCTCCATTTTATCACTTCAATCTATAGGCACATGCTTAGAGTATTTCCATTTACCCTGACCATTTTTGCTACACGACACAGCGAGCTCGCTTCCTAGAGGGCGCTGGCAATAGATAGAGCGTCTATCCAGCAGGACGCGTCCTTTCCAAAGGAAGCAGAAACGCAGACGCTCCATCCTAGGTAAACGGGGACTGAAACAAAACATAACGGTTGTGTTATAAGCTATGATAGAGGCGATGTACGTATTCATCATATCTGTTCGATCTTCTCAATCCCGTTTCTGATTGAGGTCACCCTGTTAGTAATCTTGTCCTAGTTTCTGTTCATCTGGAGGACCAAACTAAACCTCAGCGGCCTTCTAGTGTTATCGACGACATAAACTTACCTCTCCAGGTGCCAAACCTCAAGCCCACCGACTTGTCTGGAATAATTTTTGCTCCTGCCATCTCCTTGTTTTCCTTTAGAATGGAATCAACGACTTGCACTTCCCTGGTGTTCGAATTATTACAGTGTCATCTTCCATATACACCTACACAACTTTCCCAGCATCTCAACTCGAAAGGGACGCTTCTCAAGAGTTCTAGCTTTTGCAGTATTGGCTCCAGAGTCAGCACACGTAGAAGAGATGAGAAAAGATATTCCTAAGGAACCGAGTATGCGATAGGAAACGGTTCCAAGAAGTATCCGTCCACTTTGACCACTGTGCAAAAGCCTCTGTACATTGCTGCGACCCAGCTTTTGAAAACGGGTCCAAAACCGACTGTTTTCAGGACTGCTGCCAAGTAGAAATGGTCAACCCTATCGAAATCTTTTGACTGATCCAAATTGATCTGGGCTCCACCAGTGCCAGATTTGTCACATGAGGTCGAAGCTGTCGTCGATGGATCTTTCAGGGATCGCACACTTTGTGGTTCCTGACCAAACCACCAACGACAAGCGCCAACTCCTTTGCTAATACCTTGATCAAAATCTTAACTACTGCATTTAGCTTGGTTATAGGGTGAAAATTATATATAATATCCCTTTTGTTGGCAGCGTTAACATGTCCTTTTTTCAGCAGCTTTAACATACTCAGGTTTCCAGAACTAGGAATTCTTCCGTTTTGCTACCAGTAGGTGGAGACGTTTGCCAAGATGTTGCCAGACACATAACCATAAAACTCACAAGGCAGACCATCCAAACCAGGCAATTTGTTCTCGCACAACAATTAACTTCGGGAGTTTATTGGTTGTTACTGGACTTTTCTTCTGACAGCCGCAGCAATCTGTTGAGCTAAAAGTCATAGTCGTCTCTAACCTATCGTTTACTCCGAACTGTTGAACAAAGTGCTGCAGGGACGATGTATGTATCTGTATGGAATCAAGTATCACGGAGCCATCCTAGTCCGTGACCCTTTCTAAATGAAGAGAAGACACTTCACTGTACTCCGATGAAAACTGGCGCAAGGCAAGAGGTTCTGGCGGAAATAAATGACTGAGGCGAAATAAGCATTCTCCATTTCTGGCGGAGAGAAAATTGAAAATAAATTAACATGACTACGTGAAAGGTTCATTTTTTTAATCAGGCATAGAATGATAAAATGCAGTATCAACCGAGCTGAGGGCTAAACTCAGGAAGGAAATACCGCAGGGTAGCTTTAGCTGTGATGGCGGTGCAAATAATTGTTGTGGTGTTGGTGTTGGTAGTGATGCTGGTGATGGCGGTGATGGTGTTGGTTGTAGTGATGGGGTGGTGGTGTGGGTGGTAAATAGTTTAGATATGTATGATACATCAATTCAGTTGGGGAAGGCGAGACTTTCCACACGCATATACGCGCGCATACACACACACACACACACACACACACACCACACACACACACACACACACTCTCATCTCTCTCTCTTTCTCTTTCTTTCTCTCTTTCTCTCTCCTCGCCCCACATGTATTCATAACGCTTGCTCAAATCTTTGTGTGTGGTATGTGTATGTATACGTACATATGATATATTTATATATGATACAAATATACACGATGTATACATATAATACACACACACACACACAAGTATATATACTCGCACGCACACACACACATATATAAATATTGTATGTGTGCGTGTATATATATATACACATACTCTTTTGGTGGGGTAACAAGGCTACCATTGGTTTCATACGGAGAGGAAGCATTCATTCTCACTGTTCGACATTAGTGTGTTTGTGTGTGTATATATATTTATATACATACATATATATTATATAAATGATTAAGATATAGGTATGTGTGTGTGCGTATATACACACACACGCACATGTGCGCACATACATCACACACACACACACTCTCTCTCTCTCACTCTCACACGAACACACACACACACACATACACACACAAGCGCGCGTTCGTGTGTGTGTGTATGTACACTAGTTTCCCATAATATCCATGACACATCACTACAGTCAACCATAAAACATTTCTCCTCCATTTAACATCAGCCCACACCACAGCGCCACCCCGCATCACCGTGCCACCCCGGCATTGCCCCACAACTGTACATCACTCCAGTCATAACAAACTGTCAGCTTGTTTATTCACATGTTGTTGTGGTTGTTGTCATTGTTGTTGCTATCATAATTTATCTCAAGCCCTCCTCTTTCTTTTTCCACTTTTTTTTTACTGGACTTAGTTGTGATGGTGATGGTGGCGATGGTGGTAGTGGTGGTGGTGGTGGTGGTAGTGGTGGTGGTAGTGGTGGTGGTAGTGGTAGTGGTGGTGGTGGTAGTGGTGGTAGTGGTGGTGGTGGTGGTAGTGGTGGTGGTGGTGGTAGTAAAAGCAATGTTGGGTGGTGGTATTAATGGCAGCAGTGGTTTTGGTGTGTAAGGTGATGGTGATACTGGTAGTGTTCGCGGTGGTAGTGGTGGTGAAGGTGGTGGAGATGGTTGCAGTGCTCGTGGTAATGGTGGTGGTGGCGACACTGGTGGTGGTGAGGGTGTTGGTGTTGGTGGTGGGGTGGTGGTGGTGGTGGTGGTGTTGGTGGTGGGGTGGTGGTGGTGGTGGTGGTTAGGGTGATCGTCGTCGTGTGGTAGGAGAGTATTAATGGTGTTAGTGGTTCGTAATCGTCATAGCGTTGTGATAGTTGGTGATAACGTTGACGATGATGATGATGATGATGATGATGATAATGATGTGGTGGTGGTGGTATGGCGGCGGTGGTTCTCTTTTGCAGAGATACTACGTTGGTAGTAGTAGTAGTAGTAGTAGTAGTAGTAGTAGTAGTAGTAGTAGTAGTAGTAGTAGTAGTAGTGTTGATGTGATTGACGATACTGCAGTGGTGGAAATGGTGGTGGTAGCGGTAGTATTGGTGGCGATGGCGTCGGTGAGGCTAGAATTGGTTGATGGAAATGTTGTAGAATTGTTGCGGTGTTAGTGTTATGGTGATGGTTTTAGGAGTGGTATTGATGACGGCGTGGTTTGACAATAGTTGCAGTTTCTCTGTTCCAATCGTAATGGTTATATAGCTATGTCCGTGATGATGATGGTAGTGATGAAAATAATCGTGGTAGTGGTGGTAGTGATAGAGTCAATGGCTGTGATATTACTGGTTCAAGCACACGCGGTAGTTTGGGCGGTAGTGCAAGTGGTGGTGATGGTATGACAGTAATATTGTAGTTGTGGTGGCGGTGGGGCTGGTATTAATTTTGATGGTGTTGATGTCGTTGGTGGTGGATGGTGGGGGATGTAATAATGATGCTGACTAAAGCGGTGGTGGTGTTGGATGCAGTGCAGCTTTTGGTGTTATTTGCATAAACTCAGTATTTCTACACATCACGCACACACACACATATATCTCTTATGTGCTGCACATACACACACAGAGACACACACACATGCATGTATACATATGCACATATATACATACTCACACACACCTTACAAGAACAAAATACAAAGAAAGAAACAAACAAAGAAACAAAATGCTTTGAAAACTTTGTCATACACAGAAGAAAGAAAATATTTACATTTTATAGAAAAACATGTGAACTTCCTGAGCTGATATCAGAAAGGGTTAATTAATTTTATTTCAAATATTTTCTTTCCCTTTACAGCATGACTAAATCTGCTATAAAATGATTGAAGCCGGTAGCATATTTTGATAAAGAAGTAAATATCTTCCTTTGTTTATGTGCTGCGCATACACACACACATGCATACACATGCACATATATACATACTCGCACACACCTTACAAGAACAAAATACAAAGAAAGAAACAAACAAACAAACAAAATGTTTTGAAAGATTTATCATACACAGAAGAAAGAAAATATTTACATTTTTAAGAAAAGCATGTGAAATTCCTGAGCTGATATGAGAGAGGATTAATTAATTTTATTTCAAATATTTTCTTTCTCTTTACAGCATGACTAAATCTGCTATAAAATGATTGAAACCGGTAGCATATTTTGATAAAGAAGTAAATATCTTCCTTTGTTTCATGATAAAATTCTCAAAGCATTTTTATTCTATTTTTTAAAATGAGTTTATTCATGCGAGCGAAATCTCAGTCTTTTTAATTCATATGTATATAATTCCGCCGTCTCTTCTTTTCATCCTTTCGTGGTCGACCAATATAATCGATTTACTCCTCTCACCAAAATTGCTGGCTTCGTGCCAAAATTTTAAACCACTGTGTGGGGTGTGCGTGTATGTGTGTAAACATATATGCACATGTATTTATATACTTGTGCGCGCGCACATCCACACACGCATACACACATATGAGTAGTATAAGGCACGGATTCAGAGAATCGTGTGGTAATCACAGTAAGTTCCTCGAACGGACTTGGCTATCAGTCCACTTACTAATCAATTACAATGAAGCGTAATGTAAAGTGTCCATGTAACTAAAAATTCAGAAAATCAGAATGATAAAAAATATTCTGTGAAATATATATAAAAACATAAAGTTAGGTGATATGAGCGATAAATATATATTTAACTACGTGATTTCCATAGGGTTATGGCCGGTTCACAACCTTCGTCATATTGCATTAATTTCAAAATACAAGAAATTATGCAAACATGTATACATATTTTCTGACAAACTGAAATTAATATTACATGAAGAGGGTCTAAAACAGTTGTAACTCTATGGACGTTACGTGGTTAAATAAATCAATATTCACCTCTTGTACCCTACTGATTTCGTGTTCTCTCTTTCTCTTTCTCTCTCTCTCTCTCTCTCTCCCTCTCTCTCTCTCTCTCTCTCTCTTTCGCTCTCTCTCCTTATATATATTTGTGTGTGTGTATACACACACACACACATATATATATGTATGTAAGTGTGTGTATCTATCTATCTATCTATCTATCTATCTATCTATCTATCTATCTATCTATCTATCTATCTATCCACCTATCTCTCTCTCTCTCTCTCTCTCTCTCTCTCTCTATATATATATATATATATATATATATATATATATATTATCGTTGTTGTATTTCGAGATGGTCATTTTTTTTTTTGCTAAATAAATCTAGCTACTACACCACATGGGAAGTTTCCGTACAGTTCTTGTGAATTTTCTTTGGTCTCTTCCACTGATTTAACTTGTGACATATCGCCATATGCACTCAAAAAGCAGGTAGAATTTGAAAAACTCAATCGCAACATTTAATATTAATTCCCTACACTCAATCATTCACGAGTTTCTTTCACTTTTCGTATATAACAGTCAAAGAAACCGAAATGTTTGCAAAGTGGAGATACAGAGAAAGCTCACCTAATGTAACTGAATGAACTTTCTCGACAATATTGATTGCACATCGAAGCAAGAAATGCCGGTTTGTTCATAACACAGGGTTAAGAAATTTGAAATCGGGGAGAGAGCTGATATCGAGATCAGGGAGTAAGCAATTAAGAGCCTTGACTGCATCTGCGTAGTGTTCTTAAACAATGCCAAGAAATGTATTGAGACTGAGGCAGAGTTGAATAAGAGATTAATTACCATTGACAACTACGGCTTGGCAGTGAAGTTTAAGATGTAGACTTAATAACATGACCTTTTGATGACTTTTTCATGGATACTCCAAGTAATATGACATCATTACCAAAAGTGAAAAGAATGGAAAAGTGTACTAGTAAGTTCCTGCAAAAGAGGCATAGTCTCTTGTTATGCTTTACAAAAGTGGTAGCTTCGGCTGCTTTTAACACCTGTGTTGGAGAAGTTTGGATTAGAGAAAGTCTGCTTCTTTTTTATGCTGTGGTATCTAATGGATTCTATTGTTCGTGCAACCTGGCTAATATAGTGACAGGTTGGAAATGAAGAGTGGGAAAAATTGTGGTTGCTGAGACCAATCTGGAAATGAAAGAGATGATAGGCGCGATGAAGAAAACACAGGTTTGACTAGGACAGGTATAGAACAAAAGTGTAGCCTGCAGAAAGACTAACATGGATATTGTGGCCAAATAAATTCATCATATTAAAATAGGATGAATAGTGTATGACTGAGGTTACAGGATTAGGGATCCAATGTGCATGACCAGCATGGAAGGCAGCTGAACAAAAGAAGCTATCAGGGAACGCGTAAAATTGAGCTTAGAGACAACTAGATTGTACATTCTCTTGAGGACGATGTTCGATGTTCTTCCAATCTCGACCAATATTAGATGGTGGCACTGGATTGACATTACTGGTTGAAAACGATGCGGAGGTAATGTATGGCTGAAGTATGTTCTGGTTGCATGCAAATCATCCATTACAGTGGTTGTCTGATAGCATAGCCGAGTCGTGAGTAAGGCACTAAGGCAACTTAACAATCTTGAAGCAATGATAATCAACATCAAGTGACACCTTATTTTGTCCCATAAGGAAAATAAAAAAATTACGACACGTGAGCATAAACAAAGGTAAAGGTAAGTCGATAGTCAGACTTCTGTATAGTGCTAATGAATGTG
Organism: Octopus sinensis; assembly: GCF_006345805.1. NCBI lineage: Eukaryota > Metazoa > Mollusca > Cephalopoda > Octopoda > Octopodidae > Octopus > Octopus sinensis. The sequence goes on along the minus strand of NC_043001.1, from coordinate 44,230,332 downwards.
AGGTGCAAGTGTAGTTGAAACTCGTGTTCTCAAGCTATATAGCAATAACAAAACAACGTTTTGATATTATAATATGGTTTTACTGGGCAAAAATATTCCCAATTGTTGAGTTTTGATACTTTAGGAAAGCAATACGAAAAGGATACATGAAAGAAAGGGCCAAAATATGACGAATTTAAGGAATCGTGTGAAGTACAAGGATGACAATGTACAGTGTTTCTGGGAAAAATTGCCTATCCTAGTTTTGTAGCTACTATGTTCTACCTGACTTGCATTAGACTTAGGATGGGCGACAGAGCAATGGTTCGTGAACTGAGAAAGACAGGAAATGCTTTATCATGGTTTATAGAAGATATATGTATGAGAAAGACCAAAGCTGAGCGCACGGAACAAACAAATCGTCAGTGAATAGTAAATCAAAATAGTTACTGCCTGATTGGTGGTTACAGTTGCACTTGGTTTGGTGTGGCAACTGCATGGAAGACGAAAGGACAAAGTGCGCCAAATGAACCCGAATATACCTTGATAGCAGCAATACAGCTAAGCATCGCTGGAGAAAACGGTACTGTCTGTAGGTACCAAAATCGTTACGAGCTCTAACTGGGAAATGTAGTGTTCAGCAGTGCAAACTGTGTAAAGTACACAGGTGCAAGAATGGCTTTCTTGTTTGTGGTTTCAGGTTTAGTCCCACAACGCGGTATTTTGGGAAAATATCTCCTGCTATTGCTTCAAGTCGACCGACGCCTTTTGAGGGAATTTGTTTGGCAGAAATCGAGTGGAAGCCCATCGTATATATAGATTTATATATATGTGTGTGTGTGTGTGTGTGTGTGTCTTTGTGTTTATCCCCACCACCGCTTAACAACTGGTGTTGGTTTGTTTACATCCCCGTAACTAACCAGTCCGAAAATAGAGGACGATAGAATAAGTACCAAATTTTAAAATATATCTACTGAGGTCGATATGTTCGATTAAATCCTTCAAGGTGGTGCACCAGTATAACTGCAGTCCAATGAGTGAAACAAGCTGCCCACTTGTAACCGAGGAAGATCATCACTGACCACCATTAAGAACAATTGGAATTGAGATAAAATTATATTTTACACTTGTGGCTCCGCTGGCGACTAACGAGCCCAGCTCTTGATAAACACACATATCTGCAAATGTTTACAGACCAAGCTTCTCTCATTCATTACACTGGCGGTGCGTTTCTTAACAGCTCTCTTAAATTCTGCATGCATGTATACGTACGTATGTACCTGCCTACCTGCCTGCATGCATGAATGCATGCATACATACATACATACATACATACATACATACATACATACATACATACATACATACATACATACATACATACACCAATCCTGAGAAATTAGGCTTCTCAAAACCAGAAAGGAAAAGGCTGAGAGATTGCGACCAATTTTAAGCAGTTTGCTTAGTGCGTTTAACATTTCATTTTTTGACAAAATCTTGCTTGTTTGAAAATCTAATCCTCCTTTATTTTTCAGATAAATAGCGAACTGATTCGACAACAGAAAGTCATGGAATAACAGAATCGTTCCGCTATTGTTGTTTTGGCGCGCGCCGGGCACACTGCCAATAAAATTGTTAAGTTGGCGAAACTTCCAAAAGCTACAGTTTATCGTATGTATAAACAATTTAAAGACGGAAAGATTGATAGAAAAGAATACAAGATTTGAAGTGATTCTAAGCACAATCCAAAGTTTTTTGCTGACCTCAAATACTTGACTGAAGCCAACCCATCCACATCCATGACAACTTTTGCAAAGAAATGCAATGTGTCCCTTTCCACGGTGTGCAGAGTTGTGAACAGGAACCTTGGCATTACTAGCTATGTTCAACGATGCCATTACCTCCTAACAGCCAAGGCCAAAGCAATCAGAGCTGATAGATACCCAAAGCTTCTGTCATTCATCAAGCATCAAAGTTTAAGGAAAAACTCTCGTGTTTGTGGATGAGAAGTTCACTGTGAAAGCTGAGGTGAATCACAGAAATACTCGAGTGATTGCATGCAACCCTTCTGACGTCTCCCCTCCTTGTGTTTGAGACTAAGAATCCTGCATCTGTAATGGTATTTGAAGCCGTGGCGAGTGACGGAAGTGTCATGGATCCACACTTCATTGAATCTGGCTTGGAGATCGGCACAAAGAACATCCTGAAGAACTCTGGACATTCTTAAGAACTCTGGATATCCTGAAGAACTCTCTGTTACCTTAGGTGGAGTAGAAGTTGGGCTTGACAACGTAATGCTTATCCAGGATTCGGCACCATGCCATAGGTCAAAAACAACATTAAGCCTTCAGAGAATTTTCAGATAATTTTTGCGAAGTTGTGTTCTACGTACTGGAATTCATACGATTATGAAAGAATTTTTTTATACTCCTCTCCACACCACAAATCCTAAAAGTTCCACTCTTTTTCGATTAAAAAACAAGTTCAAAATACGAACAGTCCGAATCTTTTGCTTGAATTCCAGCAACGAACCATCCTTTGGTGTATCTTCAAACCATAAAATGTATTTAGGAAAAGAAAAATATTGAAGAACATCAATACATGTCAGAGTGACAAAGAGACGAGGAAGGTATCAAGTGGTCGTTGGATGTACTAAAAATAACAGCTAAACCGCCCTTAAATAATACAAACATCTTCTTCTTCTTCTTCTTCTTCTTCTCTTCATCATCATCATCATCATCATCATCATCATCATCATCATCATCATCATCATCATCATCTTCTTCTTCTTCTTCTTCTTCTTCTTCTTCTTCTTCTTCTTCTTCTTCTTCTTCTTCTTCTTCTTCTTCTTCTTCTTTTCAAAATCGTATGATTCCCGTATTGAACATAAATTCACAAAAATTTTCTGAAAATACCAAAAAATAAAATAAAAAAAACTATGAGGGGGTTATATGGGATGTTTAAGTCAGAATTCCACCGAAAGTTGCTTAGCAGCTCATATGGCCGCGGACGGTATACATGACTTTACAGGTTTTCCACCAGTAGAATCTTTACTTTGAATTTAGTGAGATATTGTGATAGCAAATAACAAATGATACAGAGTTGCGAAGAAGTTAAAGACACTAGGGGCCAACAGGAAGTGAACTGTAGGACGAGAGGTGTAAACGGTAACAAATATGACTGGATTTAAAGGTTGGCACTTGTAGAGGAGGGTTGGTAAATCGGTGGTAATAAGGTTATTAATTGCGAACGTAAAATAAAAACTAGAAAAAGAATTCGTTTTATCGTAGCCTAAACGCCCTGTATATGACTACTGTATTTATAGTTATTTCCTGATGTATTTATTTTCAAATGTATACATGTTCTACTGTATATTTTTAAAAATTGATATTTTCATGCGTAAAAATCTAGTTGTTTTTTCCTCGTAACGCACCCCAATTTATAACATGGATATCAATGGAAAAGATAGACTTCGCATTAAGTGATTCGATGCTAGGGTAAAATTTTCCGGAACGTGATATTTCGTAAAGTGGGAAACAGTTGTACATTTAAATATAATTCGATAAAATAAAAATTAAGGAGACTATTGAAGTTTTGAATTTACAGGTGAAGAATATCGAAACGATATATTAAAATTTCAAGGAAAATGTGTAAGAGAAGCGACCTGAAATGCTTTATCATAAAACTTCTATTTTTGAAGGGTAGAAGATAGTACCTATTTCTTTACTTCCCACAAGGGGCTAAACACAGAGGGGACAAACAAGGACAGACAAACGAATTAAGTCGATTATATCGACCCCAGTGCGTAACTGGTACTTACTTAATCGACCCCGAAAAGATGAAAGGCAAAGTCGACCTCGGCGGAATTTGAACTCAGAACGTAGCGGCAGGCGAAATACCTATTTCTATTTCTTTATTACCCACAAGGGGCTAAACATAGAGGGAATAAACAAGGACAGACATAGGTATTAAGTCGATTACATCGACTCCAGTGCGTAACTGGTACTTACTTAATCGACCCCGAAAAGATGAAAGCAAAGTCGACCTCGGCAGAATTTGAACTCAGAACGTAGCGGCAGGCGAAATACCGCTAAGCATTTCGCCCGGCGTGCTAACGATCCTACCAGCTCGCAGGGCAGAAGATAGTACCATGCACTACGACCTTATCACACAATCATATTTGTGGTATATATAGTACTATAATACTATTAATATTTTTAAATTAATGTATTTATTTTCAAATGAAATGTGAAAGAAAAGATTCTGAAGTTCGATAGCTAATAACCCAATTAACATAATAGTTAATGAACGAATCAATGTAACTTAATTTTTAGCCAGGGACAATTTTATATTTTCCTCATACTGTTGGGGCTGACAACATGCATACCTTTCATAGATTATTCAGGTTCAACTAAAATATTAAGAGTTATTCCCCTTGTTAAAAGTTATTTCCCTTCCCTACAGGGTTTACTCGTTATATTCTGAATATGCACTTTCGCGACAAGGTAGACCTAGCTTAAAACAAGCCTTGCTATTCCAGTTTGCTTTTTCTATTATCCATTTAATAGATTTATACGATTTTTCTTTTTTTAATTGGAAAATGAACAGTTAGATACCCTTTTGAAGTTGTGACTATACAACACTATACACTTTGTATAACAGTTTCCACAGATCTATATCAACTGAAGACTTGCCTATTATATCACCTTCTAGCGGTCCCTTCACCCTTTAGACGTGATAGCGGTAAAACCTTTGACCGTGTCTGACATATGAATTTCCTAAATAAGTTGTTCACCAGTTGCATCATTCGGTTTTTCATCTACAAGATAGGGAGCTTTCTTTCAAATCGCACCGTTGCATCGGGTACTGATGAGGCTCTTTGTCCCCTATTCTATCAGTTGATGAGCCTCGTGGCTCATTTCTGTGCTACACTTTTCCGTCGGTATAATAACGATCTGTTTTACTGACACTTATAAACCGTTTGCATGCATTCTGATAATACCACTCGGTTATGTTTCGTTATACCTCGCGAAGTTGTCAACGAACTGTCATCTTAATCAGCTGCTTTGTTCGTTAATTTCCGTAAAAATTTTTTATTGGATTTACTCTAGTTTTAAAGTGAAAGAGAGGAGAAAGTCAAAGATGTATGAAAGCGTATATGAAATTGACGTGTGCATGTGTGTGTGAGAGAGAGAGAAAGAAAGAGAGAAAAAAACGAGGAAGAGAGAGAGAGAGAGAGTGAGTGCCACTTAAATATACATGACAACACACAATTCACTCACTCTTTCTCTCTCTCTCTCTCTCTCTCTCTCTCTTACACACACACATGCACACGTACATACAAAAAAGACGTATGCATATGTATTGATGTATGTACGTATACATGACAACGGCCCCTCACTCACTCTCTTTCTCTCCCTCTTGCTCTCTCTCTCTCTCTCTCTCTCTCTCACACGTCCATTTCATATACATGTACACACATCTTTCACTTTCTCCTCTCTTTCACTTTAAAACAAAAGTAAATAAATAAAAATATTTATGGAAATTAACGAACTTAGATGACAGTTTTACAAGTCAAAACGAAAGATCGCCGACCACTTTATTTCTCTTCTCTCTTTGCATAGTTGTTTTCTACATGGAACCTTGATAGCTCACATCAAATATTCACTGTTTCATGAGCTCCTAACACGAAAACGACCTCCAATAATCTTAGTCTCACTTCAAGGACACAAAGATAATCGTTATTCATTTCAAAGGAGACAATCTCGTATCTCAGCCATTCTAGAGTTGAACTAAATCCCCGTGGCTGCTTCAGTCTCCAGTCTTGAAGTTTTAATGATCTTTTTTGGATATTCAGCATATAATATATCACTGAAATTGCATCCCAATGACTTACCGTTCCTTTTAAGGACGGGAAATCCTTCGTTTCTGATCAATGCACTCTTTCTATAAAGCTTAAGTAAGATCTACAATAAATTATTGTCACCACACATGAGATGATGCTACTACTACACACATAAGCGTTATAGATTTCATTCAAAAGAACATCATCCAATTAGTTGGATGCTCGTCTTTTGGGTGAAGGCTCATTCACTGACAGGCTGGTTCACAAATTTCGCGCCTATTCTGTCCCTACTACAGCAACCTTTATTAACAGTAATCAAATTCAGTTTTAACAGGATAAAGAGAGATAAGAGATAGAGAGTAGTAAGAGAGAGATAAAAACAGAAAATGAAGAGGAAGGAATTAGAGCAAAATGTTTAGAGTTATCTCCCATTGATTGACATCCGGTGTTATAGTCGGAAGTGATTAAAATGAATTTACCACGTGTTTTAAATGAAAATAAATACGGCGGAATTTCTGGTCGACACAGCTGTGTACTGAAATTCAACGACAAATTACAGGTACTATATTATTCACTGTGTTGAAGGCTGGATTTAATAATTGAATTAGCTTATGTGATGAATTTCATTTAAATAATTAACATTTCTTATTTGAAACTTCTGTACCAACCAGATACGTCACCTGGACACAAATCTCCACCATTCTATTTTCAGATCTTTTATTCATGGAGCATGTTACCGCATGAAGCAATAACAGAGAGTTAAAAACGGTAGAGCTTCGGACTAAATGTCTTCTTTATAAATATTCAGCTTTGTTCCTCTACATTACTAATTTAGAATATGTCGCGATGAAACTAGCTGTTCGTTCATTTTATTCAGAGACTTCGCATACATTCTACCGGCTACAAGAAATATATTTGTGAAACCAATATATAAAGTGACTGTAAGAAATTAAATGTCCAACATGGCACGAGAGAAACAGAAAAAAAAGGGGGCCAGAGAAAAAAAACAGGAGGCTGGTGAGAAGATATTTTGCATTATGGACCAGTTTAAAAGATATTCAACTCTAGCACAGAAATACCTTGCTTTGTCACCCGAACTATCAAGATATTTCATGTAAGCGTTCGTTACTTTAACCTCTCCCACTGTACAAGCAAATACATTCTCATCTCGTTCCTTTAATTACGCAGCTCTATAGATTTCTCTCAAAAGAATAGAGCCCAGTACTTATTTGTATAAGCCTGGAACTTATTCTATCTTCTCTTTTTCTGAACTGCTAAGTTACTGAAATGTAAACTAATCAACACATTGTCAAGAGGTGGTGGGGGACAAACACAAAGACACATATGTTTGTGTGTAAGCCAGCTAAGAATCCATAAGTCAAGAAAAAAATGCACTCGTATAGCTGTCAGTAGAGTGAATATATTAATTGAAGTGTACAGTGTTATATATCCATTATAACTGATCTTAACAATTGGTTTCACACTAGGCATTCAACAGTATCAGGTAACAGTCTGATTATGTAACCCTGCACTCTTCAGAGATGGCAGTTATGGAATAAAATATGTTGCCCTATTTTATTTTCTATTGTTGGAGGAGAATGCCTAGTGCAAAACTGATTTGTAAGATCGGCCATAATGGATATATAATTATGGACACTCCGATTAATATAGATATATTGGAGTGGTTGTGTGGTAAGTAGATTGCTTATCAACCACATGGTGCTGGGTTCAGTCCCACTGTGTGGAACCTTGGGCAAGTGTCTTCTACAATAGCCTTGGGCCGACCAAAGCCTTGTGAGTGGATTTGGTAGATGGAAACTGGAAGAAGCCCATCATATATGTATATTTGTGTGTCTGAGTTTGTTCCCCCAACATTGCTTGACAATCGATGGTGTGTTTGCGTCCCTGTAACTTAGCAGTTTGGCAAAAGAGACCAATAGAATAAGCTCTGGGGTCAATTTGTTTGACTAAAGACGGTGCTCAAGCATGGGTGCAGTCAAATGACTAAAACGAGTAAAAGAGAGAGAGAGTATATATATATATGTGTGTGTGTGTCTATGTATATATACTATTGAACCTTGGGAAGGGCATTATGCCGATAATAATAAGTGCACGCACTGGTTCAGACCCTTATTGTTATTGTTCAGTATTGTTTGTGCTATAGTATTTCAATCATATTTCTTTCAACACCCGAATTCACATCAAGAATCTTGCAAACTAAATACAAATACGAACTATGTACATATATATATATATATATGCAAAAATGGTTTCAAGGGATATATAATCCTGGTGGTTACCATGTTAACTCTTAGATCAGTTCTCAATGCTGGCTAGCCACAGCAAATGTTGGTGATACACAAGTTAGTGAAAATTTACTAAGACTTGGTTATTACCCTTGGTAAATCTGAATGTCCCTTTTAAGGACTGCGTAGTTTCCATAGAGAAAATAATGAAACTAAAGTAGATCAGGAGAACGGAGATTTGCACATCCATATTTTATCGTACAATTATTTACATCATTCTTCGCTTGTACTTATACACATTTTGGTTGCAACTACTGCACATTAAGTGTGCATCTTGGTGTTAAATTGTCAGTGCAGCTCCTCCAGAGTCTGTTGTTTACTGCTGTTTGAGATGATCTTTAAACAGCAGTAAACAACAGACTGAAGAAACTACACCAAGATGCACACTAAATGCACAGCAATTGTAGCTGAAATGTGCAAAGGATGTTATAACTGTATTATATAATATGTATGTGCAAAGCTCCATTCTCCTGATTTTCATTAATTTCATTACTTATATGTATATATATGTGTGTGCCAGTGGCACGTAAAAAGCACCATCCGATCATGGCCGTTTGCCAGCCTCGTCTGGCACGTAAAAAGCACCCACTACACTCATGGAGTAGTTGGCGTTAGGAAGGGCATCCAGCCATAGAAACATTGCCAGATCAGACTGGGCCTGGTGCAGCCTTCTGCATGGAAAGCGGACGCTAAACGATGATGATGTGTGTGTGTGTATATTTCGTTTTTAGATTTGGTTTGCAAGATTCTTTATACGAGTTCATGTGTTGAAGCATATTCTGTTATGTCTGAGGAGAGTCATTTTCTTTTTGTGCCTTATAATGTAACACACTCACCGGTAAAATTTCCACTTATTTCTTATTTTTATTTTCCTAAAATTTTCATTGCATCTTGCAACCTTTTCAATAGTCTTGACTCTGTCCGTTATTTACACTGCGTTCCTTTTTGTTTGTTTGTGCACATATGTGTGGGTTAGTGTATGTCTGTGTGGTTATGCATGTATGTATGCATGTGTGTGTATGCATATGTATATATGTATGTATTCTGCATATTCATGTGCTTGCATGTCCGTGTTTGTATATTTTCTGTGTATGTGAGCATGTGTTTGTATATGTATGCACCTGTCTCCTTGTGTGTTTTGCAACTATGTACCATGTTTGTATGAATGTGCATCTCTATATGTGTGGAATAAAGTGTGTGTATATGGTCATGTGTTTCAGTCTCCATTTGCGTATGTGTGCTTGTCTGTTCTTATAACTTATGTACCTATCTGTCTGTATGTTGATTTGTTTATTTTCACCTGGCCTATTTCAGTTTCTGTCTTCCAGATCCACTCACAGGGCTTTAGTCAGCCTGAGACTATGGCTTAATTGTTTCCTTTCTATCTTCTTCAGGTTCAATGCTTTAAAGAACAACTCAAATGAAGGTAAGTTTATTTACTTCTAAATACAGAAATATTATTTCACTTGTTTGTTTATTGAAATAATCATTACTATTATTATTTACTTTATCAGAGTGTATCTGGGAATATATTGATTCTTAATAACTAATGTACATGAAAACTCAACATGTAATGGCGGTGCCCCAGCATGGCCACAGCTCGTGAGCTGAAACTAGATAAAATAAAATAAAATAAAATATATCCTCTGTGGTCACATTCATGCTTAACTCAGCATTGGTTGCTTGTTATGAAATTTCAGAAATATCAATGGAAAGCGGCTGTTATATTATTATTATTATTATTATTATTATTATTATTAAGGCGGCAAGCTGGCAGAATCATTAGCACACCGGATGAAATGCTTAGTGGTATTTTATCCATCGCCATGTTCTGGGTTCAAATTCTTCTGAGGTCAACTTTGCCTTTCATCCGTTCAGGGTGGTTAAATTAAATACCAGTGAAACACTGGGATCAATGTAATTAACTAGTCCCCTCCCCACGAATTTCAGGTCCTGTGCCTTTGGTAGAAATAATAATAATTATTATTATTATTAAGGTGGCGAGCTTGCAGAATTGTTAGCACGCTGGATGAAATGCTTAGCAGTATTTTCCCCATCGTTACATTCTGAGTTCAAATTCCATTGATTTTGCCTTTCATTCTTTCAGGCTCAGTAAAATAAGTACCAGTTGAATAATGGGGTTGATGTACTCAACTCATTCCATCCCCCAAAATTGCTGCTCTTGTGGCAAAATTTGAAACCATTATTATCATTATTATTGTTAGTAAGGTGGTGAACTGGCAGAATTGTTAACATGCCTGGCAAAATTCGTGCCAATCACAAAGCCAAACATCCCTGAAAGTTTCATCTAAATCCATCCAGCAGATAGTTGAATGATATATATATATTATATAATGTCTTTTGCAGAAAACAAATGTTGGTGCCAGACCTGTGGTACTTATTACTTTCCAAATAACTTAAGAGTAAGACTTTCACCCAAATTAACCCTGAATAAGCATATAAAATCGTTGGTGAAACGATACATGCAGGATCCCGATTCACTAAAGACATGTCAACAATCTCTAGCACTTCACTATCTGAATGGAAGAAATAAAGTGGTGAGTTTATTGTTTATTTTGTCTTCTTTTACTTAACATGCATTTTTATATGGTAATAAGTGCTGACCCCAAGTGAAAAGTACCCAACACACTATAAAGTTGTTGGCATTAGGAAAGGTATCCAGCTGTAAAAAACGAAACCAAATCAGACTGGAACCTGGTGTGGTTCTCCTGCTTGGTAGCTCTGGTCAAACTGTCTGACCCATGCCAGCATGGAAAAGGGACACTACAGGAGGGTGATGATGAGGATGATGATAGCATGGATAGAATGATTTTCCTGTTGGCACAGTTGTTTTTACAGCTGGATAATGTCCTTTGCCTTATCATTAACCTTGCAGTTGAGGTAGTAAGGGAATCTTCTGTGTGGGCACTCAATCTGCTAAAAATGGCTGCCAATGCTCTCCTAAATTACATGTCTACTCCTTAAAATAGGAAGAATGCATTAGATAATGTTGTCCTAGATGCATTGTCTTAAAAATAAAGACTGAATTGTTACAGCTAGAATGTTGTGGCCAAATTCTATCTTGTACTAAACATTGCATAATATTTTAGAAACACTATCTGAAATAAGAGTTGTGGTTATGGTTGGAACAACTTTGGTATTGGAGTGGGGGTGTTATGGTAAAGGGGGAGAGAGGGTAGAGGTAGATTGGTTAGTTTTCAAAGGAGCGGGGTTTTGTTAAGTACTGTTTGAGGTTGAGGAGGGTGGGGAGGCTAAGGGGAAAGTGGGAAGTGGTTGATTTGAAGATTTGGAAGAAATCTGAGATGTGTAGTTGGGAGGATATATATATATATATATATATATATATATATATATCTGTCCACCCTGCTTAGTAGTTGGTGTTAGGAAGGACATCCAGCTCTAAAAGTGTGCCAAAACAGACACAGAAGTCTGGTGCAGGCTCCTGTCTAATCTGCTGTCAAACTGTCCAACCCATGCCAGCATGAAAGGCAGGCGTCAAACGATGATGATACTGTGTATGTAACACCTGCACTGTTCCAAATATTTTACCTTTCTTCTTATGTAGCATGTATTTGTGTGTTATTTATTTTATGTTTCATTACCTGAAGGTCCTTACATGTCGAGTGTGCCATACCAGAAATAGTTACAAAGGAAAGAAACGGTTACCTATTAAGTGGACTACTCCTTCAAACATCACTGACAATTCTGTGGGTGAGTTTTTTTTGTTTTTTTTTACTGTTTTCATTCTTGCACAGGGAAATACTTTGAGCCAGAGCAAATTATTTCCCTTCCTATTAATTGTTTTATGATACACTTTTTCATGCTTGTATGGATCAGATGGAATTCATTGAGATGGATTTTCTACAGCTGATGCCTCTCCTGTCACTAACTCTCACTTGTTTCCAAGCAAGATAATATTTCCTCATAACCAGATGTTGTTTTCATGGAAGACTGGAAACAGACGACACTGCTTAAATGATTGTGACATTTATTTACAACTATCATATAATATTAAGATAGAGGAGACAATTATTAACCATCTTACAAACAATAACTCTGAGCACCTTTTCAAACTCCACCTGTCTAACACCCGTGGACATGTTTACAAAGTCAGAAAACAGCACAGCTCCCATGACTTTCGGAAACATTTTTTCACGCTAAGAGTTGCTGAAGCATGGAACAAACTGCCGGCATCAGTTGTTAGTTGTCGGAATACTGCATCCTTCAAAACTTCCATGCTTCCTGAGATTTGCCAACATTACACCTGATTTTCTCCCCTCCATACACACGCAAGCATGTATCTGACTCATACACTGTTCACTTTCCAGACATTTGTACATTACTGCATATGCTTTATACGCACTTTTGACAAGTTGTGGTGCACCTGAGCACTGTATACAATAATTTCATTATTATTATTATTATTTTATACTTACACATACATGACTAGCTTCTTTCAGTTTCCATCTATGAAATTCATTTATATGGTTATAGCAGAAGACACTTACCCAAAGTATTACTCACTGGGACTGAACCCAAAACCACATGATTGTGAAGCAAATTTTTTATGCACACAGCTATGTCTGTACCATGTCTATAACAATATTTGATTTTTGTCAAGTAGTTATCTTCTCTGCCCTGGGCCCCCAATACTATTTAGGGATTGCAGTGTAATGCAGCTTAGCATTCAATTTTATACAGTTGATTGAGCAACAGATGTATAGTCTCATGCTGTACACACTCTTCTGTGTAAATGCATTCACACATATACATGCCTATGTGTATTTATGTGCACTCACATACAATTTGTGTGGACAGCAAATACTGAGTAGAAATATCTTTTGAGTTGACATCATCATCATATTTCATACTGGCATGGGTTGGATGGTTTGACCAGAGCTGATAGATAAGGTCAGTGGCTACACAAGGCTCCACTGTCTGTTCTCGCATGGTTTCTATGACTGGACGCCCCTTGTAATGCCAGCCACTCTACAGAGTGTACTGGGTGCATTTTATGTGGCACCAGCATCAGTTTCAATTTTGTTGTGGCAAACAGGTGTTCTTATGTACAGCACTGCATCAGATATCTTGGTCCTTAATCATCTCCTTCATAAGGTTCAGTGTCATGAGCTAGCCTTCAATACTTCATCTCATGTCTTCTTTGGTCTCCCTCTTCCACAAGTTCCATTGACAGTATTTGTTAACAGTGTACTAAACCATCATTACCTGTATATTCATATTTATATAGAATGGTCATTTATTCATCCATACTGGAATGGGTTTGCCATTTAGTATATTGCTACTTGTCTTACTTTTTTACTTCATTTATGTAGTGACAAGGTGGGTATGTGGATAATGTATGAGATTACAGCATCTGGAGATCTAATAAAAAAAATCACCTTTCTTTGGTTTTTGTCTTCCATGGTTACATTTCACTAATCATTTTTGATTCAAATCACACATCCATATTAGCACAGTAATTTCTCCTGCACACATGAGCCTCATGTCCAGTCACCTTCTTCATTTATTTGTGCTCAGCTTTTCAGACAAGACAGCCTGGCATATCCAGCAAACCATTTTTGCTCCACTTCTCTACAATCTAGAGAACTTCCATTTTCAATGCTAGGCTGACAACCCATTATGAACTAAGATGCTAATTGAATTCATGAGCTATTCTCAATTTCCTGTTGTAGCTACGTCACTTTATTGTAAATATCCCTGCAAAGGCATCACTATCAAAATGTCCATCACACTCCACTGAAGTCATTAGAGCTTCTTGACTATTTATTGTGCTAGTGCCATGTAAAAAGCACTGAGTCCACTCTGCTGAGTGGTTGGTTTTAGGAAGGGATCCAGCTGTAAAAATCCTGCCAAAACAGTCACAGAAGTCTGGTGCAGGCTTCTGTTTGGCCAGCTTTTGTAAAACTGTCCCACCCATGCTAGTATGGAAGGCAGGTGTTAAACAATGATGATTATGAAGATATTTATGGTGTGTGATAAATACTTAAAGTGTGAATGTGTTTATGCACGTATCTTGTGTATGTAAGTGAATATTTATGTGTATGTGTTTTTTTTTTGTTAATTTTTGCAGAAGATTCTAAGTTGAAAAAACAACAGCTAGTGATGGAAATTATGTCAGAAATGAAATCTGAGAAAAAGAAGGCCTCCAAAAAGAAAGCATCTTCAATAAGGTGAGACTTAAAAGAAAGTTTTGTGTGTTTATGCAGTAGGGGGATTTGATAAAGTACCAATAAGTATTAGTATTGATGTAATCAATTATTCCCCACCCTTCAAATTTCAGGCTTTATGCTACATTTGAAACAGTTGTTGTTATTATTATTAGTAAGGTGGCGAGCTGACAGAATTGTTAGCACACTGGGCAAAATGTTTAGTGGCATTTTGTCTGTTTTAGATTCTGAGTTCAAATTGTGCTGAGGTTGACTTTGACTTTCATCCCTTTGTGGTCAATAAAATAAGAATTACTTGAGCAATAGGCTCAATCTAATCAACTTAGCCATCCCTTTACTCCTTCCCTTGGAATTTCTAGCTCTTTAAGTTCAAATTTTGCCAAAGTCAATTTTGTCTTTCATCTTTCCAGAAATGGTGAAATAAAGTACCTGTAAAATCTTGGGGTTAATGGCATTGACTAATTTCTCCCCTCAAAATTACTGGCCTTGTACCTTAATTCAAAGGTTGGTGAATAACAGAATTGTTGGAGTGTTGGACAAAATATACCTTGCAGTATTTGTTCTGACTCTTTACGTTCTTTGTTCAAATTCTTCTGAGGTCAACTTTACCTTTCATCATCTTCCAGGGGGTGTGGGACATCAAAATAAAGTACCAGTCAAATACTGGGGTCAATGTAACTGACTGTCCCTTCCCTAAAATTTCAGGCCTTGTCCTTATAGTAGAAAGGATTGGGACAGGAAGCTGGCAGAATCATTAACATGTCAGACAATATGATGCTAAGTAGAAAGGATTATTATAAGTAGTAGCAGTAGAATAGAGAAGTAGATTGGTAGAATTGATAAAGCACAAGTCCTATTTTGCCTTTAAATCCCTTCTTGAATTGATAAATGCCAGTCAAATATTTTTGTCTTCTTGTAATGGCATTCACCCAGGAGGGATTAAGCTAGCTCCTATTGTGAGTTCATAAGAGTCTCAAGGGATGATCAACCTGCAAAAACAGTTCTTGTCTGTATTTATAAGTCACCATTCACGACCAATGGCAGGTGGTAGTCCTGTTGCACATACTCACCACAGATGTGATCCAACGCCACCAGGAAGGCACCGGATTCTGGAATTCACTATTACCCTCCTGTTAGCTGGGTTGTGGCCCTAGCACCACCAGGTATCAGACCTGTCTATCTTGGAAGGCCCTGCCAGGAACTCTCAACGGCATAGCTCTGACACTCATTTAACCTTCCCACCATGATAGGATCAACTCTACAGTGCCTCTATTAGAAAGGGTAGAAATAACAATAGACAAATAGTATTTAATGTACATATTTTGTTATGAGTTCAAATTCTGCATGTTGATTTATCATTCATCCTGCCAAGATTTGATACTGGGGATTATTTGAAATAACTTTACTCTTCTTCCATATGAGTTTGGGTTGTACCAGTATCAGAAGCCATTATTAATTTGGCTTGTGGAATGACATATTTCGTTGAGTAATGGACACAAGCTTTTGTGGTTCTTTGTTACAGTCTGTTGCATCTTGAGTTCAGTTTTATGATCTTACACCAATTTTAGAAATCATTTATATATTGGATAACAAATATTAGAGACACATACTGAGTATGATTTAACCAACTGTACCCTACATTATGTGGAGGCACATGGCCTAGTGGTTAGAGCAGGGGACACATGGTCAAGGGATTGCGGGTTCAAATCTCAGACCGGGCGATGTGTGCTCCGGCAGAAGGTAATGGCAAACTTCTGCTGACTCTTTCGCCACAACTTTCTCTCACTCTTTCTTGCTGCTCACCTGCGATGGACCGGCGTCCCGTCCAGGTGGGGAAGCTATATGCCAAGGAAACCAGCCCTTATGAACCAGGCGTGGTTCGAGAAGGAACAAACAACAACCCTACATTATGCGTATACTTGTGCCACAGTAAGAAATTGTTAATACTGTGAGGTTCTTGGATATAACTTGGCATTTTCAGTAGATGTCAAACAAAATACCATCTGGTATCTATGCAGTCCTTTATGTTCTTAGTTCAAATCCTGCTGAGATCAGTTTTGCCTTTCATCCTTCAGTAGTTAATGAAATAAATTGCCAGTCTAGTACTCAAATAACTGGTCATTTTTTTTACTTGTAAATTAATAAGAGGAGGGGCAATGTCTGTAACTTTTGCATGACTTTCCAGGTTGGTGGAATTTATAGGGGACTTCAATGCCAGCCTCACCATCTGTGGGTTAATATATGCTGATATGTGGGAGAAATATGGGTTAAGAAAGAATTGGGAAGCTGTCTGGAATGAATTCTGTTAAACATGCACTGAAACCAGGTAGTAGTGTTAAACCAGGCACTGCATTTGGTTGATGACTCTTTCTGTTACCTCCTCCAATAACTCACGCAGATGAATTTGAGCTAGTAACCATTTCATAGTGGGTATTGTTCTAAGACATGCGGCTAGCAGTGATTTCCAATTAGTTACTCTGGTTTAATTACTTTATTTTGTATGTCTTTAATAACTCTACAATTTGTTTAATTACATGTACAGTAAGTTTTAGTTGGGACTTGAAATGTTTGGCTTGAAATTTTGCTTTTCAGTCAGATTTTGGCATCAAATATAACATACATTCTTTTCTCTTTTCTCTCAAGTTCGGAAAAGCAACGCAATTCAAAACACAAAAAGACCAAAAAACAACCATCCTGGCAGGTGAAATGTGAAATGAAAGCACTTTTGAACAAAGAATCTACAGTTTCAAATGATGATTCTTTACTGAACTTTTTGCTGACTTCTTAATATTCTGATCAAGATTGCTCATATGTGTCTGTGAAGCAACCATGGGAAAGCAAATAAGAACAATATAAACAAATTTTCACAATTATTCTTCAAAGCATTGTGAGTCAACTTCATTTTCATCTTTCCATGGGGTCGATAAAATAAATACCAATCATTTACTAGTAGACAAACTGAATATACTCTCCTACAAAGTTTGCATAATGCTTCACAGCATTTTATCTGTCTTTACATTCTAAGTTCAAATTCTGCCAAAGTCAACATTGTCTTTCATCCTTTTGGGGGTCAATAAATTAAGTACCAGTGAAACACTGGGGTCAATGTAATTGACTAGTCTCCACCCCCAAAATTTCAGGGTTTATGCCTTTTACAGAAAGAATTATTATGGCAGTGATGATGATGGGGAGCTGGCAGAATTTTTAATAAGCTGGGTAAAATGCTTAGTGGCATTTTGACTTTACCTTTCTGGGGTCAATAAAATAAGTACCAGCTGAGCACCAGGGTTTATATAATCAACTAACTCTCTCCTACCAAAATTTCAGGCCTTGTGCCTGTAGTAGAAAAGCTTCTTAATAGTATGGTGGCTGTTAGCAGAATTGAAATATTGCCTTGCAATATTTATTTTTGACCTATGAAAAAAGGACCCATACACACTGTAAAGTGGTTGGTGTTAAGAAGGGCTACAGAAACCTGAGCCAAAGCACGACATGGAGCGTGATGCAACCCTGTGGTTCATTGGATCCTGTCAAAACTGTCCAAGACGATTTGTACTGAATTCAGATTCTTCCAGCTTTACCTTGAAATCTCTCATAATTAATAAAATAAAAACCATTCAGATTCTGGAAGTCAATTTAATTGACTACACACCCTACAAAAGATTTGTGGCTTTGTTAGAATCATTTTCCATTTCAGTTCAAATTCTGCCTTTGGTAACTTTGCCTTTCAACTCCCTGGAAGTAATTAAATAAGTACCAGATAACTATTGAAACTGATGCAGTGAACTGTATTATCCCTATCAGAATGTCTAGCCTTGTGATGAAGATTGAAATCAATTAGTGTTTAAGAATATTCCTTTACATTCTAGGTTTAAAATGCATCAAAGTAGACTCTCTCTTTCATTCCTTTAAAGTTGATAAAATTAGAACCAATGAAATACTGAAATAGATTTAATATTGTGTTTGTCTGTCAATCTTATATAAGCACTGTTGTATTGTCAAAGACTACATCTTTAAATATTCTTGTACTGCATGTAATCTCTGATAATTCTTTCCCAAACCATCTTGTAACTGGACTTGGAATTTCTAGATAAAAAAAATCATCACCATTGTTTTAACTTCCAGTTTTCAATGCTCACATGGCTTAGAAACCATGCCAAAAATGAAATCTAAGAGTGAGAAACTGTCCTCTGGCCCATCTAGGAGGACAGTAATTCCAAATAAGAACTGAATCAGTATTTGGTAATGGAAAAACATGTATTGCTACTGGTGCTATACCAATAAAGTTGAACTTTGGTTTATAGTCATTAATAGTGAAACTTCTAAATATTTTAGATCTTTCTTGACAGGGAAAAAAAAAACCCATCCTTCTGCGACTAATGCAGGGAAATTTTTTTCCCCTCTTATTTTTCTCTTGTTGGTGGGAGTTCAAGATAATGTGATACTTATGAATTTATCAAATCTGAGGTTAAAATTCTTGCAACAACAAAATCTAAGTATATAATGTAATGGAATTTGCTAGGTGGTGGTAATAGTGAGGATGATATTGCAATTAAAACGATTTTCTTAGAAATAATCAAAAATAGTTTATTTAAAATACCATCAAATCATAATCTTCAGATATTTTCTGTTAACATACTAATTCAACGGAATTTGTATTGTTAGATATAAGTACCAAATTTTCAAAATGCCCAGACTTTCGTTTCTTGATGTAATTTTAAATTCAGATAAAAAAAGATAGCTCTTAAAACAATAAGCATATGTTAAACATAAAATTTAGAAGCAAAAATGAAAAAAAAAAACAAACAATAATGATAATTATAAAGTAGCAAATATTCAGTATGAACTCTTACAGAATTACTCTAACATCTGTCCATAACCTGCGGCTTTAGAAGAAGAAACATAACCTAATATAGAGAACACAAAATTTCCAGATAAATTTAAGTGAATAACAAATGTTATTTGAACTGGAGGCTTCTTTTAGAAGTTAGCTTATACACCTATTAAAGCATAGCTTATCAATTATATACTTCTTAGGCATGAATAAAGAACTTTATATGAAACCTATATATATGACCAGTACAGGATAACTAATAAAAATTTATGTTAAAGTAATTATAAATTTTAGTGGCAATGAATTATAAAATATTCAAAATATTAAAAATTATGTGCACCATATTCCATTGAAAAAATAAGTTAAAAGAAAAACATTTTGTAATATTCAACATATAAGATCAGCACCATGTACCATTAGAAATATAATGTGATAAAAACTGGTAACAAGCTGGAAGGATTATTAGTGTGTGCCATTGTTAATTCCATGGGTGTCTTTTTTTGACAAGAAATTAAGAAGGTCCAGACGAGTAGCAATTCCAAAGATGTTCGTTTGGACAGAACCATGAAGATGACCACCTGTAATGAGAAAAATATCAAATGTAAAAATTATGAGGCAAAATGCTATTTAGGAACCATTTCCCAAAATGCTAAGAATTAGAGAGTAATACCAAATAATTTTTTGTTTCAATTAAGTCAATTTAAAAATAAAAAAAACCAATTTTTTTTTTCATGATTGTTTTAATGTTCTCTTTTCTATGCTGGCATTGTTTGGATGGAATTTGTTGACCTGAATTTTTTATGGCTGGATGCCCATTCTTTTGTCAACTTCACCCGTTTCCAAATAAGGTAATATTTCTGCATGGGGCTGTTTAGCTTAATGGCAGAGCACTCAGCTGGTATTCGAGGGGATATGGGTTTAATTCTCATAGCTGCCTGTTGGCAACTTTCTTTGTCTGACCAATGCCAGCATGGAAAATGGATGTTAAATGATGAAGAGGAGGAGGAGGACCAGACATATTTTCATGGATGACTGGAAATGAAGGATATCACTTGCATGACACAATGAAACTCATTCACAGCTATCATGCAATGTTAAGATAAGGAAACTAACACACACTAGGCTTTTTTTTAGTTTCTGTCTACCAAATCCATTCACAAGGCTTTGGTTGACCTCAAGACCATAGTAGAAGACACTTGCCTTAGGTGCCATGCTGTGGGACTAAATCTAAAACCATGTGGTTGAGAAGCAAACTTCTTACCATACAGCCACACCTTCAGGCATGATGGTGGAATTATAGATATTAGAA
This sequence comes from Octopus sinensis, assembly GCF_006345805.1. Lineage (NCBI taxonomy): Eukaryota > Metazoa > Mollusca > Cephalopoda > Octopoda > Octopodidae > Octopus > Octopus sinensis. The sequence continues at coordinate 44,209,850 of NC_043001.1, read as the reverse complement.
CTTTATTTCTTTTACAAAGGAATTGTCTTAAAATTGAAAATCAACTTAATGTTTGTTTAATTAGATTTTTAAAAATGAGTAATCTGCTATTCACATTGTTCCCAATCAAAACTGTCATAACCAACTTGGATAATCTTGCCTTCATTTGATAAGACATTGCAGTATTAAAAATGAAGCTATAATTAAATATTGTTTATCTTACTTGTTTCAGTCATTGGACTGTGGCCATGCTGGGGCATTGCAGCAGATTTTTTGGGTGGGGGGGTGGGGGGTCAACAGATCAATCCCAGTGCTTATTTTTATTCTAATGACCTCTTTGTTTCCTGAAATAAATGAGGCACAGGCATGGCTATGATACTATAGGCAAGTGTCTTCTACTATAGCCTCGGGCTGACCAAAGCCTTATGAGTGGATTTGGTAGATGGAAACTGAAAGAAGCCCATTGTATATCTATGTATGTGTTGGTGTTTGTCCCCCACCATTGCTTGACAACCAGTGTTGGTGTGTTTATGTCCTCATAACTTAGTGGTTCAGAAAAAAAGACTAATAGAAGTATCAGGTTTTACAAAAATAATAAGTACTGGGATCGATTTGTTGACTAAAATTCAAAGCAGTGCCCCAGTATGGCCACAATCAAATGATATTCTTAAAGGGAATTTAAAAAGATTGTTTCAAAAGATAAATCAAAGATGATTTATATTAAAAAGTTAACTAGTCAACAGGTGCAGGAGTGGCTCTGTGGTAAGTAGCTTGCTTACTACCAGCCACATGGTTCTGGGTTCAGTCCCACTGCGTAGCACCTTGGGCAAGTGTCTTCTACTATAGCCTCGGGCTGACCAAAGCCTTGTGAGTGGATTTGGTAGACAGAAACTGAAAGAAGCCCATCATATATATATATATGTGTGTGTGTCTGTCCCCCAACATCGCTTGTTAACTGATGCTGGTGAGTTTACGTCACCGTAACTTAGCGGTTCGGCAAAAGAGACCAATCGAATAAGTACTAGGCTTACAAAGAATAAGCCCTGGGGTCGATTTCTTTGACTAAAGGTGGTGCTCCAGCATGGCCACAGTCAAATGACTGAAACAAGTAAAAGAGTAGTCAGTCAGATCCCAAGAAATGGCCTAGCTGGCAACATGCTGAACCGACAAGAAAATTTTGTGTTGGCTCTGTAGTTATTTGGATTACTCTTAATAGCAGCCCTATCTCTCTCAAATTACACTCTACTGTTTGGAAAGAGAAAGGACACATTAGACAGTCCTGGACATGTACAGCCTCCAGAAATAAAGATGAAATTGTAACAACAGAAATTGTTTTGGTCATCATAGGTCTGCTCAAAGGAAACTAAACAATAAGTGGCAACATTTGAGATTTGTGCTGAGATGAAGCTAAACATGTCATAAATATATGAGGGTAAGTCAGAAAGTCATGCAAATCATATTTGCATCATCATTATTGTCATTTAACATCCGCTTTCCATGCTGGCATGTGTTGGACAGTTTGATTGAGGGCTGGCAAACCAGAAAAGAATTCTAAATACTTTAGATGAGACTAGAAACAAGTATTTTAATAAAAAATAAAACATTTAGTAGAACTGAGAATAAAATTACTAGTGAAATGGTATTGCAAGAGAAATTAAAAAAAAAAAAACAACTAATAGAGATTACTTTGCTTGAAAAACAATTGTTGAAGGTTTGCTGACTTGTAGGCAAAAGAAGAGACAAATTTGCAATTGGAGATTCATAATTCTGTACTCAAACACAAAACCAATGTTTAATCAAAAGAGTGACGTCAATAAATATATACAATTTGGTTAGGAAATGAAGATAATTGTCAGCTAAACATATCAAAACATTTTGGCTATTTTAAAAGACGCAACTCAATCTTAATGCATACTTACGTTGTGGCTGATCATGTAGAATGAGAACAAACTGGTCTGTGTCAAGCAAATGAGATAACTGTCCAACTGTAGCACTTGTTGGCATCTAAAGCAGCAAAAATAATAATAATAATAATAGTAATAACAACAAAATAACATTACAAATCATTCAGATGGATGTCATTTGAAACTTCATTCATGATAAACAAAAACTAATTTACCTGCTTGTATTGATTATACAATATTTTTGAAACAGGGTCACAGAGTTTCACTTTTTTGTGTGTGATGTTTGACATCATACTTCCAACAGTTACCATTCCAAGTATTTTTCTAAGAGTAAAAAAAAAAAAACTTTGTAAAAGTAAATCTAGTTTGTTAGAAATTACATCTTATATGTAATGATATATTTTTTAAAAAAGCTATTAGTGAGCATTTTCAACTAAAACACAATAAAAAAATAAAATAAATCAAAGCCTGATTTGTACAGTTTCATATACTATTGATGAAACAGTGTAAACTAATATTGTCATATTAAGATATTGTTAAGTTATCTTTAAAGTGTTCCCATCTATGATGCTAACAATATTTCCAAGACAAAAAAAAACAAACAACATTTTGTGTGTGGATGTTGAATTGCTACTATTTGAATAATTAAGAAATTTTTTTTACAAAGAAGCTCTTATAAATTAACAGGGTTATGCAGTCAAGACACAAAAATCCATCCTACAGTAAGTGTGCCTACTTTTAAAATGGACAGGTCAAGACTACAATGGATGTAGCAAAAATCGAAATGAATAGGTCAAGTGTTAAGTCTGAGTCTGACTGACTGACTGACTCACTAATGTAATAGATAAATAATTAGACATCCCTAATATATTAGGGATGTCATTGCACCATATACTTACCCTTCCTCATCAACAACTGGTACTTGATCAAAGCTGTTTTTGTTTAGCAGTTCAAGAGCATGTTGTATACCTGTATTTGGAGTTATAATTGTTGGAGTATTTAGCTTTAATGAAGTAACAGGCAAGTTTGACCACCTGGAATAAATTGACAAAGAAACATATCAAGCACTGAATAATTTCATTTGTTACAAAACTCACCAGCCAAAGAGACAAACTTTATACCAAAGCAATATTATACAATCTACTCAGTTTTGATTTAACCCTTTCGTTACGAAACCGCCCGAAAAAAATTTTGGTTAATGTGACCAAGCCGCCCGAATTTACCTATTCATATTTAAATGAGAATATCAGAGCAAATCTCTTTAGTACATTTGTGAAAACACGTATTATACTTCGTAAACAGTTCAACTACAGTTTTGTACAAAAATCGAAGTGTAATTTTAATTCCGTGAATTTTGGGAGGTTTTTTTCCGAAATTTGTTCCTATTGTGTTTTCAAAATTTGTAATTCTGACAAAAAATGGATACAAATTTCATTATATCAAGCAGCGAGTCAGAATTCGAAGGATTTTCTACTGAAGACCTTGATAAATCTAACTCGATGACTGAAAAAAAAAAGCATGTGGTATTTGATAATGAATCTGATGTTTCATTTTCCGAAAGTGAAAACAGTGAATTCGAGAGCTCTGACCGATAAAGAAAATGAATTGGCACCTGAATGGAGTGAAAATTTAAAAACTGTTTCTTTCGGTGATTTTTCTGAAGAAACTGGACCAAGCCACAGACTTTCCCAGAAGAGTAAAGCCTTAGACTATTTCTTTTTACTTTTTCGAATGAGTCTATTTGAAATCATTACGGCGGAAACGAACTGTTACGCTAAACGTAAACAAAGCGAAAGAAACGACAGTTTGTTATTTCCCACAACCTTAAATGAAATTAAGGCCTATTTTGCCATAAATATTATTATGGGTATCAGAAAGTTACCCAGAATAACAAATTCTATCGTAAAATTTTGTTGTATACCCAATTGAATATTAGCTAATAACCCATTTTCTATAGCAATGTTTGAACAAAATTTTAATAATTTTATATTTTGTTGAATTTACCTGTATCTACCTGCAATTAGAGTCACTTTGTGACAAAAATTATAGTATAGAATTGGTTTAGAACATTTCATTAAATTATCTTCCAAAACTCAAGTTAATATATTGATAAATAAAAAAGTTATAGTTGTTTAATGAAACCAGACTAAATTTATGATTACGTTAGAAATTAATTGAAACACATAAGGGGTGTATTTTGGTCAGAAATATGGTAACGAAAGGGTTAACAATTATTCATACATTTGATGTAATAGTCACTCATACACATTTAACACTCAATATGATAGTTAGACACACACACATTTCACAGGGTCATTAAGAATTTCCAAGGAGAAATTGAATATATTTTATTACCAACCATTCATCATTCAGTTGTGGTTTATCTAATTTCAGGAAATTTCGTTGACTCATCCAATTATCACTAAGAAACTTGGTCCTACAGAAGAAAGAGGATAAGATTTGTCAGTAATAAAATACAAGTATTGTACATAAGTATTTTCATTCATGAGAAGATCAATAAGAAATATCAATTGCGCAGTTAGATAATTAGTCTAAATTCACTGATTAACTTTCAGGCATGGCTGTGTAGTAAAGTGTTTACTTGCCGACAACAACAACGATGATGATGGTTCTAAGTTCAGTCCCATCGTCTGGCACTTTTGTTGAAAGCTATGAGTTCTGCTATAGCCTCAGGCACATACATACATACATATATATATATGTATGTATGTGTGTGTGGGGGTGTTTGTTCCCTCACCATCTCTTGACAACTGGTGTTGGTTTGTTTACACCCCAGTAACTTAGTGGTTCAGCAAAAAGGACCAACAGAATAAATACAAGAGTTGATCTGTTCAGCTAAAACCTTTCAAGGCAGTGCCACAGTATGGCTGCATCCCAGTGACTAAAACAAATAAAAGATAGAGCTGTAGTCAAAGGAGGTAGCAAATACATAGTCCTACACTGGCTTCAGACTATAAAAGGAAATCTAGTAATGCTAAGATAAAGATCTCTATAGACTGACTCAGCATTAATTGGAGGAGCCATTTTCATTTGCTTTTTTCCTTTTTGAGAGAGAATGAAACCATTCAAAATATCCATTTCTTATATCTTTTATCTTTTACTTGCTTCAGTCACACAAAGGGTTTTAGTCAAAATAATCGACATACATAAATTTAAGTAAGCAGAAAATGGGAAAAACTTTTGATCAACAAACAAATTAACCAACATAAATTCATCATTTTTTAATATATAACATTTCTTACGGCCATTTCAGCTGCTGATGTCAATCAATACTTACAAAGAAAATTCTGAAAATAATATTCACCATCTTTATAGCACATTCGATCTAGTACATGGAGCTTCATTAGAGTGAATACAAATATAATAAATAAATAAAATAAAATAAATGAAGGGAAGAGGAAAGAACAGGGCCTCAAGATGAGGCCAGAAGGTCACTATATTAGAATCATATATATAATGGGCTTCCACACCGTTTCCATTTACCAAATTCACTCATGGGGCATTAAGACACTTGCCCAAGGTGCCACACAGCCGGACTGAACCTGAAATGTTACAAAGTAAACTTCTTAACACAGACTTACCTGCACCTATATTTCAAATTTAGTCATTCAATAATTGATATGATATGCATGATTAGAAAGTTTCCATGGGTACATTCTGAATTTAAATCCAATCAAAGCTAATTTTTCCTTATAGGGTGGTGTTGGTAGTGTTGTTATTTTTACATATTGTGTTTGAATAGTTTGATAGATCTTTCCCAGCATTGCATCTTGCAATTTGTTACAGTCCTTGATCGTTTCTGCCATGAAATTCAGTCTCTTGAGATCATACTTCTCTGCTGTGTCTTATGTCCTCATCAGTGTATTTCTACATTACTTTCAACAAAATTCTACACACATACACAAATATCTAGAGCAAGCCAAAGAGGAAGACTTTATGTGGTTGTTCACCCTACTAGAAACAGTTGACAAACCTCCTTCAAACCACACCTAACTATTCAAAAAAAAGGAGTATGTGTATATATATATATATATATATATATATATATATATATATATATACTCTTTTACTTGTTTCAGTCATTTGACTGTGGCCATGCTGGAGCACTGCTTTTAGTCGAAGAAATCGACCACAGGACATATTCTTTGTAAGCCTAGTACTTATTCTATCAGTCTCTTTTGCCGAACTGCTAAGTTTCTGGAAACGTAAACACACCAGCATCAGTTGTCAAGCGATGTTGGGGGACAAACACAGACACACACACATATATACGATGGGCTTCTTTCAGTTTCCGTCTACCAAATCCACTCACAAGGCTTTGGTCGACCCAAGGCTATAGTAGAAAACACTTGCCCAAGTTGCCATGCAGTGGGACTGAACCCGGAACCATGTAGCTGGTAAGCAAGCTACTTACCACACAGCCACTCCTGAGTCTATATATATATATATACAAAATAAGAAAATGGAAAAATACACCTTAATCAATAATCAACTACCATATAATACCCAATCACATAATTTATTAACCCACTACATATGAACATCAAGGTCAAACATAACAGTATAGAACAAAACAATGCACATCAATGAGTAATATGATACAATATGTATAAGTGAATATAAATATAAACTACATCTTACAGCTGTTTCAGCCATGCAGATATGGGTATCTCATTATGCTCATATTAGCCAGGTGTGATAAGTTAATATGCGGTTATAAATGAGACACTTAAAAAAATATCCCAAGGCCTCTTCAGAGATTATAAAGTACAAACTAAACTAAATATAAATATCAGAGGAGGTACACCCATACAAGAGTGGGTACATACCCATAATATATAATATACACATGCATATGAGTGCATATACCCATACTCATATATATATATATATACACACACATATATATAATAATATACAACAATATACATACATATGTTCTATATTCAAGGTTACAGTTGGTCAACACAATATATTAGAATATTACAATATACAAACATACACATATCTATATTTAAATGCACATATAAGATTTTTATCTCATTTATCTTTCGTACCTCTCATTCGTTGCTCATTCGTTAAATGTCTTAACTTGCTTTGTTTTTCCTATCTTTCTCTACGAAATTTAACCGTTTAAGGTTACCTTCAATCCTTAATTCCATCTTTCCGCCATTTGGCGATGCCCCCGCCCTCCCACCACCAATACCGGTGAACACTGTTCTCACCATCTACACCGGATATGCGCTCCTCCTCCCCACCACCATTACGTGTGTCTCTCCCTCCTACCCCTCCTCCTCACATGCTTTCACTGTGTACTACCCCTTCCCCCCACCAAGACAAGCTGCTAGCGCCGCAGCTCATGAACCGCCCCACTGATCTTACGTTACCTCCTGTTTTGAATCTGTCACTGCCTCAATCCGACTATCTCCTTCCAGTCCCCTCCCCGCCTCGTGATATCCTACGTTTTTATTTTTTACGAACCTGCACTAACCCTTCCCTGTCATCGTTCCTCCTTACCCCAACCTTCCCCACTGGTGCTTCCCTATATTACCTGCACTCCCCTACTATCTCTCCCTCTCTTTTCACTGGTGGAACCTTTCTCAGCTGGACCCCCCCCAAACTCAACTCTAGAAAAGCTCGAACCGATCGTGACCGATGCCGGACCCCCCGGCCCCTGTGCAGGTGGCACGTAAAAAGCACCCACTCCACTCGCGGAGTGGTTGGCGTTAGGAAGGGCATCCAGCCGTAGAAACTCTGCCAGATCAGACTGGAGCCTGGAGCGGCCCCTGGCTTCCCAGACCCCGGTCAAACCGTCCAACCCGTGCTAGCGCGGAAAACGGACGTTAAACGATGATGATGATGATGATGATATACAAAGTCAAGAGTTCATTATATTAAGTTACAAAATGCCATTAATATTACCATCATTATTATTACCATTAGCACCATTGCTACTAATATTAATATTATTATTATTAATAACAACAATATATGCATCACGCGGTTCACAGTATCGACATCATAATATATTGGAATAGCAATATTTCGGCCTATCCATTATCATTGAAAGTGAAAATTATTCTGCTAATTATTTAGATGTTAATTGTAACATTACTAATGGATTACATGAACCTTATATTAAACCTAATTCTAACCTAATATATATTAACCGTTCAAGTAATCACCCCCCTCAAATTAAAAATGCACTAGTGCATAGCATTAGTCAGAGAATTTCTAGTTTATCCTCTAACGAGGAAATTTTTAACAAGCATTGTGATAGATACAATGCAGCATTGCTTAAGGCAGGATACAAAAGTAAGATATGGTTTATACCTAAGGGGAACCCTCCTAATGGAGGTGGAACTATTAGGAACAACACCAATAGATTTAGGATAAACAATAATAAACATAAGAATAGAAAAAATAGAATATATGATAACACCTATAATAATTGTAGAGGTGATGTTAACCTCGGAAAGGTGAACGGTAGCTTAAATAGATCTGAGCAAACGGGTAATAGTAGTAATATTAATAATAATATACATATTAAAACTTATGGTAGACATGATAATGGTAAAGTTTACTTGCGTAATAATCATGGGAATATTGATATAGATAGATATAACAATGACAGTGGTAAGAATAGTAAACTTGTGGGTTGGTCTAGGAATAGGATTTTTACAAATAACAATAATTCGATAGGCAATCCTAATTCTGATAAGGATACACTCTGGCTGATTATCCCATATGCAATGCAGATTAAAACAAATATAGTGAGAGCTTTGCATAATGTTATATTTAGGCATTTTGGTAAGGATAAGAATAAATTTAGTCCTTTAATTAACAATGGTACTGTTAGAGTGGGATATAGCATTACTCATAATCTAGCCACCATTATCTCCTCTTTTAATAACAGGAAACTAGATTACTTCTATAAGGATAGAAAATTGAATTTAGACAATGGAAATTTGCCCCTCTTTAATAATAATAGGAACAGAAACTTTCTTGGAACTAATGTGAACAACCCCCTTACTAATTATGAGTGCACCGTACCTGCTAGGGATAATATAAATGTAATAGATGATACTACTACTACCAATACTAGTACTAGTGATAGGAATATAGCCAATAATGTGAAATTAACTCATTCGTTGTTTTTGGGTTTGGATGATGATAACAATTGTAACACTTATAATGTGAATGGTGGTACAGGGGTGGGGACCAATCTTAGATTACCTCATTCTGTTAATCTTTGTAATTGCAGAAACAGAAATAAATGTGTGTTTGGTAATCAATGCCTCAGGAAGGAGGTAGTTTACCAATGCACTGTAGATACACAATTGAGTAGTAGGGTGTACATCGGGGCAACTATGAATAGCATAAAACAGAGATTGAATTATCACAGATATACTTTTAGAAATAAAAATAGAATGTACTCTACAGGGCTAAGTGCATACATCTGGGAACTAAAAGTAAGAACTTAGATTTTAGATTAAACTGGAAAATACTAACTTCAGCACCTGTGTATAATGGAAAAAATAAAAAATGCTCTCTATGTATTAATGAAATTTTTTTCATTATTAAAGCGGGTAGGCAAATTATTAACAACATAAATGAAAAAAACTTTTTTGCATTCATAGACTACCGTTCACCTTTTCTAGATTCAAATAGAACTTAGCACTTCTACTATTAATAATTTTTTAACTCCCTTCTATAACTAACTATACCAGTGGTCTTCTATAATTCTAAAGTATGCAACTTATAAATTTATAATTTTATAATTTTATAATTTTATAGCTACATTTGTATAATAATAATAGATGTGTCTAGTATTAATTGTTTCTTGTTTTTTATGTGTGGGTTTTTGTCTTGTTTTTAAGGGAAATGCAATATGACATGAAATAACATATTCATTTTGGTATTTGCCTTGTAATATGTGATTTTTGAAGTTTTCTAATATTGCATAGTGTATATGTATATCTTGGTTAGATACCTAGCTCTAGATAATGTAATGCTATTGTGTAATATGTAATATATGAGAGCCTTTTATGAGTTTGGTCTGTTTAGGTTGAGAATCTAGGTTTTTTGTATGTGTTTATTTGGCAGGTTTATATTGTATATTTGGTCTTTCTTTGTACTCACCTTAATTTGTATCTTATGCTATTTACTAATAAACCTTTTCATTTACAAACATTTGGCTTTATAAATATTACCAGCCTTATATATTTAGTTTATATCTATAGTCTTCTGGATCTGTACTTTAAATTATCCTTCCATACATATTTACTTTCATCAATATAATATATATATTCACTTTATTTTTTATTTTATTGTAATGGTATCTATCTCTGCATTTAGTCTTCTAATTATTTATTTATTTGCTTATTTAAGTGTAGATTTATACATACATATCAAGTCATCTAATTTGTTATCTATTTATTTTTTACTTATTTACTTATACAAGTGTAGTTTTATACATACATATCTATCATTTATTTTTATTTTAATAATATATGAATACATATATACTGGTTTGTACTTATAATATGTGTGTAACCGTAATTATTCCTTCTTATTTATTTTATCACATTTTATCTTAAGTATTTATAATATATAAATTTTTAAAAATTTCTGTGATGTTCTTATATACGAATGCATTAGTACTTCCCCATGTTGATATTATTTAATGCCTAATCTGGTGTATTATGGCATTGAATTTATTAAGTAAAAAAGAGATATATTTATAATATATAAATTAATATATTTTATAACTTAGCGTACTTGGAATCATAACAAACTTACGGTAAATCTAATAACCGGTATGTTTACTATGCAATAAACCGGTGTTATAAATTTTAAGTTACCCAATGAAATAGTATCTGACTTCGTAACATACTGATATTTAAAAATATATATATCTTTAAAATAAATATTTTATGGAAATGCATGAGTGGATCTTTTTTGTTATTTGAGGCATAGTTATAATTTTGAAGGACTAAATGGCAGCATAGTTGCTCCCCTATTTGTTTATCTATGTGCTAGTTGTTGCTTGTGGTTATGTATGTGTATAAGTGTATGTGTGTGTGTATACATATAATTATGTATGTATGTACGATTGATCTGTGGATGCGCGTGTGAATATTGGCGTTCCTTGACTAACTAACCGTAAAATTTCTTTTGTGATTTAAATTTCAAACTACTAGCCAATCGAATTAATCTAAATAATCATTACCTAGTGGTCAGAATTTCTAAACTCATAGTTATTTCGATCTTGAAAGGATGGACTTGGTGCAAACTTAACTGTATCTATTATTATTATTATTATTATTATTAATATTAATAGTAATTTTTATTGACTTTTATAGCTTTATAATTTTATGAACTGAACCATGGTTTTAATTATTATTTTTCATCTCCCTATGTGTTAGTTTTTTTAAAAACTTTTAGCCAAATATGTATAATAACTGTGCTTATTAATATTAATATATACACTGATATATATTTTGTTTTATTTTGTTTTGTTTACCTTGCATTATTGTACCAATGAGTATTATATTATACAAGTGTAGCATTATGAAGTTTATGCATAAGTTTTTATATTTTACATTTTTATATTTTTATATTTATATGTATATGGAAAAATAATTTTTTCACAATTATAACAAATTTAATTCTCTGAAGAGGCCGTGGGGCATCCTTGTTAATGCCTCATTTATACCTGCCTTTATGGCTTATAGGTTACATGAGGTATGACTGCCCTTGCTGCCGAAACAGCTGTCAGATATGATTTAATTACATATTATATTTGAAATTTTATACTTATATCTCTTTGTCTATTTACATTTACTGTATATTTTGTATAATGCCTTTACTAATATGTAATGGTGTAATAAAGTATTGATTGTGTATCATCTGATAGTTGATGTTTTATTGATTTAAGTATGTTTCTCCATTTTCTAATTTTGTAGTATATATATATATATATATGTGTCACAAAACAGGAAAATAGAAAGTTTTTGGTATTATTTCCTGTTTTGTAATACAGTAATTTTAATATGTTATCTTGATTAACATACAAGTGTAAATATGGATACATATTGATTGTGATAATGGAATAAGCAGATGTGCTTCAAGAGAAAACAGCTGGGATTTAGCCTGCATGCATGCATGTATGTATGTATGTAAGAAATAAGGATAAACACAAGTTTATATTATAGTCCCTGCGCATTTAGATGGTCAACTACAACAGGTCATCAAGGAATGCTTTACTGCATTAAGTTACAAATAACTATGTCTCTACATACTTCCATCATTTATGCTTCTCTCTCTATAAAAAGATAGATGAATGACAAGAGAAGTGGGACTGCAGAGTCCCTGTAGTCAAGAGGAGGACAGGGCTACCTCTATAGCGCTGGTATCACAAAAATAAAAAGCCCCATCCAGTGCACATTATAGAGTGTGTGGTTGTGAGGACTATTTAGTATTGATGAAGGTATGCTGCCTCCCTAGTGTTGGTGACATGAAAAAAAAAACCCAGTTCAGTGGTTTGTGTTAGGAAGGACACCCAGCCATTGAAACTAAGCCTAGACAAAACACAAGGGAGATGAAGTCCCTCTCATCTGTCTAGGGTTAGAGAGGTCTGCTTATCATCATTTTACATCCATTTTTCAGTGCAATTTGGACCAATGTTTTATAAATTAGGTGCATCTAAGTCTCTTTTCCCTTTTCACATATAATAAAAGAAAGAAAATGAAAGTAAGATTAATTTTCTAAAATGTAATACTTACATGTAATTTCGAATAGAATCTGGTAAAATTACAACACAGCGTTGTCCTTCTTTCAGTCCAGCTTCTTTCACTGCCTTTATTGCAGCAGACATAGCAGTACCTGAACTACCACCTAGGATTAAAAAGAGAGAGGGAGAGAAAAGAGGAATGAGTTAGAGAAATATGAAAGGTAAGAGTTTAAAGCAAAAGATACTGATGAAAGTAATGGAAATAGAAGACAGATGGAAAAGTACTAAGAGAGATGTGAATGAGCAAATAGATATACTAGTTCCTGAATTTAAGATATTAAATGCAGAGATAGAGGGCTAAAGATTTCGAAGTTTAAGGTCTGTTAATTGAATATTATAACAGCAGCAACTGGAAGAAAAAAAAACAAGGTAATATTTGGGGCAGAATTTATATATTTGTTTCAGTTAGTCGAGAAGAAAAAGAGTTACACAGAAACCATGAGATATTACAGATAACTAACTTGCAATGTAAAGAAAAAGTTTATACTGGAATGGTTTACAGAAGTTTGAAAGCCAAGAATTTTCTAAGAATTCTTGCAGAAGTTAGCTTTACAATCCCATATTCTTTCTAAAAGACAACAAAATTCAATATCCAGAGAGACGTAAATAGAATTTTAACAATCAAGCCTCCATACAATGTCTGAGACGAGAGTTAAATTCATAAATTATGGCTATAACTTCCAGATCAATTATTAAGAGTCACGAAATAATTTTTGAACCCTAAACTGTAAAGCCATACCACATCTATCTTATGTGCAATAATCACAATTTTGTACATACTTCTGATGTCCACCAGGCAACTGTACATCATTAGAGGCTTTGCTTCCTCTGAGAATCCAATAAAAGCGATGATATTACAGTTTAAGCCGCTGTTACAGAGGACAACCTCTGTAAATGAGGCAAAAGGGATAAAGCCACCAGATTTAGTCATACAGCAGCATAGGAAAGAGACTTTTAAAACAATGAAATTTTATGGTTAATGTTGATTCTTACCACAGAGAAGGCCTTCTTCTTTTATCAAACGTCGAGACATTATCAAAGAGTCCCTATCATTGGTTTTATACCATTTGTCAACCACCTGGAAGTTACATAGAAAATAATTTATCAATCAGTGTGATGAAGGTTTAATGAATGATCGAATGTAACCAATAAATATCATTTTGAAAGCATAAATCCTCTCATAAAACTTAGACTAAAAACAGAATTATATTTATTAAAAAAAAAGTGATCATATATTTTATTATATGTATATTCACGTGCATTACTACAAATACATTAACAAGTTTGCTATTTGTATACTTATACATTGTATGTAAATTTGATACAGTTTATTGATCTTACAATTAAGATATTGTGGGTAGAGATAAGTTGACAGAAGAAAAGCACAGAAATCTCACATCACTCCACTATTGCTCATAGCATTCACTTATTTTGAGTCTTATCACCAGAGTTATAGTGGAGCTTGAATATAGGTATATAAAATCATTGATTATCAATAACATGTTTTTTGTTATTTAACACCAAGTCAGTTTTGTTGATCCGGTTTATACCACACAAGTAATCAGTTAAACAATGGCTACAGTTGTACAAGATATACCATACCATCTACTTATGTAGAATCATATTCTTAAAAAACCCTCTATGCGGTTGACAAGCTTCAAGAATTATAAGTCATATCTTTTTCAAGAAATGACCCACCATCTTACCAAAAACTCTGAAATATGAAAAACTGGCTTATGTCTATTATACTTGCTTGACAAACTTAAATTTAAAATTTAAAAATTGTATCAAAACGATTCACCAGATGAATATGATTTTTAATTATTATAGAAACTATGATTAAAATGAGGAGTCTTTAAATTATTTAAGAACATATCTACAAATAGAAAATAGTAACATGTATTTAAGTTCAGTTTAACACAAACAAGGGAAAATTTTAAGTGCAGACATGAGCACTTTGCATAAAACTTTAGCTGTATTGGTACTTCTGGCTCATTTTTTAAGTATTCTAGTGTGTGAATATTTTAACAAAATGATGGTACCTATTTTTAATTATAATGTTACTTTGTAAATTAAATTTAAATAATTTTTAATATTTAAATTTTATCTTTAACTGCAACATTTTAAGTAAAAATTTTCTTGGTCTGTACTTTACCAGATGCAATAACTTGTCCTGACCTTTTCCAAGTGTAATAACTTGTCCTGTACTTTTCCAGGTTTATAATCTTAAGAATATTATTTCTTTTGCTTGCATTTTTCCATGTAATCCATGTTTTTTCCAGGTTATGCAATTATGCTAATTAATAATGTGTCAATTAGCGGTGTCATTGATAATTTTTTCCTTACTTCAATGATGCCGGTAACATATATTAAAAGTCCCCTTATAGAACTATATTCATAAGAGAAGTATAGAACTATATTATCACCCTCAAATTTGAGAAACAAACACTAACTTTTTCACCATGAAATTCCCCTATCATTTAAGCTTAATTAAAATATAGTTTGTTATTGAAATCAAAAAAGTTAATTATACTTAAATCCAATTTTATGCCTTATATTTTTTTGCATGATATTTTACCTCACAACTTTTTTCATACTAATTTTTGTTGCATAGGACCAAAACTATGAAATTCTTCATGCCTTCTTCTATCATTGAAACTAAGATAAATATATTTTGCTTTTAAAGTAAAAATGTTATTTAGATCTAAACTTGATTGGAGGCATTACTATAATGTTGCTACAAATTTTGAGGTGAACTTTTTTCTACTGGACCAAGTCTCAATTTTTTTATGCCAAAATGTAGCTAGGGACAATTCCTCTTCAAAAATGTTACCAGTTTTCAAATCGGTTAAGAACTGAATTAGCAACAAGCTCGGAAAGATGCTGCATGTGAGAAAATTGCGGCCTTAAGAATATTATCCAACTGCTACCGTAGTTGAATGATATATCTATGTGTGTGTGTGTGTCTTTGTGTCAGTGTTTGTCCTCCACCACTGCTTAACAACTGGTGTTGGTTTATATACATCCTTGTAACATAACAGTTCAGCAAAAGAGACCAACAGAATAAGTATCAGACTTTAAAAAATTACTGGAATCGATGCATTTGACTTAAAATTCTTTAAGGTGGTACCCCAGCATGGCAGCAGTCTGATGACTGAAACATGTAAAAGATAAAAGAGAACTATTTTAAATGTCATTTTTTTTCAACTTACTGATCTATCACAGACTGTTGGAACAAAGTCATATCCAATGCCTTCAACTTCATAAAAAGTTGTGTCAGTTTTGTTTATTTCTTCTGGTTCAGCTAGAATAGAACCTTCTGGATCGACTCCAATGATCTAGAAACAAAAGTGTAAATGAGTCAGTAAATCTCTAGGACTGACATGGCACGATAAGGTCAGAGTCAAATAATAATATGGGGGAGAGAGAGAGGGAGGAGGGAGAGAGAGAGCAAGCAAAGTAGTAAACAGTGAAACATTTAGAAGAGTAAAAACAGTTTTAAGTAAAAGTGAGGGGGATCCTCATGAGAAAGAATAATTGATGAAAAATATAGGAAAAATTGAGAATACACATATCTTTGCATTTATTTATAATTGCTAACTTTATTATTTAGCAAGAAATACTACACATGAACATTTCAAATAATTAATTCTCACATTTAAATGGCTACCTTCCATTCAATTTGCAACATCAAGTGACAGAATAGAGTACCCAACACAGGTTCTTGGAAGATGTGATATTCTAGGCATAAAGAGTTTCCATACCAAAGCCAACAGTTGTTGGCTGTCCATGTAGCCTGCATGTGAGACATTAGCTCACCTAAAGCCCCCTTTTATAGTCAGCTTAGCTTTGATGTCAGGCACCAAAGTCACTCACTGCTCCATTATAAGAACACTCTAAAGACTTGCTGGAAAATTTGCAAGAGAAACCTGAAGACATGGGAACTGGAGGCACAAAACAGAGCTCAGAGAAGCTCTTGCTACCAAGCCATTTCCAACTTGAAGCAGCCAGGATTAATGCCCTGAAGGAGAGAAGAGCCTGACACAGAGCTGGATTCAGTCTGCTTCCAAATGACAAAAAAAACTTATGCAATGTAGGCAACCAGATGTGCCTGAATTCCCACAGGAGATGGCACAACAAAACATTGAACTAAGAGCAATGTGCCCTGCTGAACCCTCATTCATCAAAACAATAAGGGAATCCAGTCCAGCTTAATTCTTTGAGGTTTTATGTTGTTAAACTGGTAGTGTGGATTAGTTACTACTAACCAGCAATTTGACTACCATTTTTTCTTAATTGATTAGCTATATTAAATATTTGCGCAAAACTATATTTTTCTTCTATACAGATATACTCACTTTACAGTTTGGGCATCTTTCCTTAATCTTTCGGGCAATACCAGTGACTGTACCTCCAGTTCCAGCTCCCATAACAACCATGTCAACTTTACCTGAAAAAGTCAAAGTGACAATGTCAGATTAGTGATATTTGCACTAGTGTCAATTAAGTCCTAATAAAATGAACATAAAAACTAGTCATGGCTTACATCTTTGCTACTATTTAAGTTTAAGATAGATAAGTTTAGACAATAAATATCATTAATGTATGTGTGTGTGTGAGCGCGTGCACATGTGTGTGTGTGAGTGTACACATGCATGTGCATGTACATTGTGTGAGCATGCATGTGCATGAGTGTGCACAGGCATGTGCATGTGTGTATGTGCATTTGTATATGTACTTTTCTTTTTTGAGTAACACAACCGTTTGAAGCCGTTGAATTTGTTTCAGTTTATATGATTTACTTTCAAATCATTCTACATGAGCTCCAATTATTAAATTATTCTACAAGGGCCGGAGTGATTCTGCTAATTTCTAACTATACAAAAGTTTGTTTTTCTGTGCTCTTTGTTTCATGATGCTCGAGTAATGTTCAAATTAATTTCTCCCTTTTTCTCATTGGTAAATCTAGTCTTGACTTTACCAACCACACAAAAATATTTCTGCACATGTTGTATGCACTGACTTTCTATCTTACCCTTGCCAAAGCATCAGGCAGAACCACTTCCCAAGTGGCTCTGGGATTCAGGTTTTCTCGCATAACAACCACTTTAGCCTTTCATATACTGACTTTTAGGCTGCTTAAACTATTATCCAAGATTTGGAATCTTTACTTCAACTTTTGAACAAATTCTGCCATTAGAACTAGATCATCAGCTTAATTGTAAGGATGATCAGTCCTCTTGAACTCTTGCATTCTCAAGGACCAGAATGAATAAAAGGTAGACAAAGAACCAGCTTTTGTATACAGACTTATTTCCAAAATACTTCATCACTAATCCTACCTAATCTTACAAAAACCATTCTCATACAACTTTTACAAATCATCAATCTACATTTAGTTTGCTGGATATTCACCAAAATGAGGAACTTTCTCAAAAGATTGACAAAGTAGAGAAGCTGCTTCTAAGTTATGGAATTTTCTTGCAATTATCTCACAAGAAACACATCACTAGTGATTATAAACTGTATCTTATCCATATTACTTTTACTCTGAATTAACTTTACTAAAACTTAAATCAGCCCTTCCCCACACAATCTGATTAACTTGGCAAATAATTAGTATAGGATTTATATAACATGATGTCTTCAACATCTCAGTAACTAACTGAAATAGATCTGCTCCTTTTCCAACTGAAAATTCCTTAACAGCTTTACTAACCTTGCCAAAGATATCTCAATAGTTGTCTCTTGGTCAATTCCTCTTGGGAAGTCCTACATGTTCCACTCAACAACCAAACATTGTAGCATTTCCATGCCTCTTTCTTTCCCCTACCACTGGAAGTAAATAGTACCAGTGTTCTTTTAGACACACTCCACCCTCAAGAACATTCTGATTCATATGAATGCAGTGCTTTGAAATTTGGAATAATTCATATTTCTCATTTTTATGGTTCAGAACAATAGTAAACCTCCCACTTTCAGCTTTTTCTCTTGGGTAGAGACTTCTGATATTTTACTTCTCACATACCATCTTATCACTCCTTGCTATTCCTTTTCTCCCACTACTTGGAGGCCTGTCACTTTGCTCATACAGCAATATTTACTTTGTGTATTATCCCACCACCATGTCACCTACTTCTTGGATGAAGCCTTTCTCCAGCCATAGAACTTATTAGTGGCTTACAACATTTTCTCTTTTAGTAATCCTCATATGTCCTCCATGCTATAATTTTCTTTTGTCTTCTTTATCATAATAAATATCAGTACTATTTCTGGAGTTTCACCTATAGAGGGATCATTTATCCAATACCTTTAGCAGATCAATCTGAGAACTAAATGTTCTCTAAGTGCTTTTATATGTAAAAGGAAAAAACAAATCAACAGACTTACCATCTGTATCTTTTAAAATTTCTTCAGCAGTGCCATCATAATGTGCAACTGGATTCATGGGATTACGATACTGAAATATATATGGAAAAGCATCACTGATGTTATATTTCTGGTAAGACAGCTGCAGGAGAAATACCTAGCCAAAGATAAACCTCTGTACCTGGCTTTCGTTGACATGGAGAAAGCCTTTGACAGGGTCCCCCAATCCCTTATCTGGTGGTCAATGAGGAAACTAGGGATAGATGAATGGTTAGTGAGAGCTGTGCAAGCCATGTACAGGGACGCTGTCAGTAAGGTGAGGGTTGGCAATGAGTACAGTGAAGAATTCCACCAAGGTTCAGTCCTCAGTCCCCTCCTATTTATCATAGCCCTCCAGACAATAACAGAGGAATTCAAGACAGGATGCCCCTGGGAGCTCCTCTATGCTGATGACCTTGCTCTAATTGCTGAGTCACTATTAGAACCAGAGGAGAAGTTTCAGGTCTGGAAACAAGGATTAGAATTGAAGGGCCTTAGAGTCAACCTAGCTAAAACCTATTTCTTTACTACACACAGAGAGGACAAACAAAGACAGACAAATGGATTAAGTCGATTATATCGACCCCAGTGCATAACTGGTACTTAATTTATCAACCCTGAAAGGATGAAAGGCGAAGTCGACCTCAGCGGAATTTGAACTCAGAATGTAACGGCAGACAAAATACAGTTACGCATTTCGCGGCGTGCTAATGTTTCTGCCAGCTCGCCAAAGTCCTAATAAGTAGAAAGGCAGGCAAACCACAAATCCCTTCAGGTAGATGGCCCTGCTCAATCTGTAGAAAAGGCGTAGATAGAAACTCTATAAGATGTACCCAGTGTAAGCTATGGACACATAGAAGGTGCAGCAATATCAAAAGAAGATTAACTGGGAAGATAGTTTTTGTATGTGACAGATGCTCAGGAGCAATAAACACTGAAAATGTGCAGAGAACAACTTTCGCCACATTCCAGGGAGAAAAACTAGAAGTAGTTGATAGCTTCCGTTACCTAGGTGACCAAGTCAGTAGTGGGGGAGGGTGTGCTGAAAGTGTAGCTGCAAGAATAAGAATAGCCTGGGCAAAGTTCAGAGAGCTCTTACCTCTGCTAGAGACAAAGGGCCTCCCACTCGGAGTAAAAGGTAGACTGTATGACACATGTGTACGAACAGCCATGCTACATGGCAGTGAAATATGGGCCGTGACTGCTGAGGATGTGTAAGCTTGCAAAGAATGAAGCCATTATGCTCCGATGGATGTGTAATGTCGGTGCGCATACTCGAGAGAGTGTAAGTACCTTGAGAGAAAAGTTGGACCTAAGAAGCATCAGATGTGGTGTGCAAGAGAGACGACGATCTTCAAAACAAACACTTGCTACAGTATTCGAAACCTCGCCTCGCAAAGTCAATTTCATTTAGTCAGTCTACAGCGGTGGTGTCATCTACCTTCAAGCAGACTACTTTAAGTCAGTTTTATCGTCAGTCTCATCATCTGGTGAATGCTACCATACAATGTGACATTAAAATATCACTTGCAAACTGGATAGCTAATAGTGGTAGACCAATATCGATAGTTGAAACTGATGGTCTTCAGCAAGT
Organism: Octopus sinensis; assembly: GCF_006345805.1. NCBI lineage: Eukaryota > Metazoa > Mollusca > Cephalopoda > Octopoda > Octopodidae > Octopus > Octopus sinensis. The sequence continues at coordinate 44,189,149 of NC_043001.1, read as the reverse complement.
ATTGCGTACAGCACTTCAAAATACTGAATATAAACTACCTTGCTGGTGCACTATTGATAAAATGTTGGCTGATATTTTTATCACTCTCAGTACATGTCCTAAGATTGATACCCAAACACTATGAAATGTTTCTATTGGAGTTTCCGGCATGAATGCAAGCAGTACAGCATGTTGTTTCTAAATTTCTAGCAGAATGAATTGCATCATGGTGTTGGTTTTCTCACAGACAGTGCCCAACTAACCCTACTATACTGTGTAGTCTACAAAATCAAAAGCAATGCACAAAATAAAAATAGAAAATGGTGACTATTTACCCATCGTACCCTATACATATGATGGTTTTTTACCACACAATTTCTGTTAATCAATGTTACAAGTCAGGGTTATTCTAAAAAACAGTTGCCCAAGTGCCATACAGTGGGACTGAACTCAAAACCACATGGTCACAAAGAGCTTCTTAATCACACAGCCATGGCTTATTTTGTAGAGGTTATGAAGTTAGATCCTGGATATGTATGTAGTATTACGATATGGAATGCAGTTTTACTTTGTATAGGGCTTTTGATTGTTCAGAGTTCAAGTAGTATCTGGCTGTGAGGAGAAAGCCTGGCCTTTAGTATGCTATAATGTTAATACATGATCATTATGAGAGATCATCAATCATTGAGATATAGCATATATAGGAACTGTAAAGGTTTTAAGTGTGTATCTAAGAGAAAAGAGTGCATTTCTTTAATATGTACATTAACTGTGCCTTTGTACTATTGAATAAGACTCATGCTGCTGTTGTCTTGTCCCCTTAAACTAAATCATTGAGTGCCCTTCCTTATGCCTCGCCCCCTTCAGCCCATTGCTTTGTCTCTACATTAGCCAATGATGATGAAAATATTTACCTGATCAAGGATATGTGCATTTGGAATTTCCTCCATTAAACGGCGAGCCACACCAATGTGAGATTCTGGTGAATCAAATGCTGCACTGGTAGGGGTTCTCACAATTTCAGCACCAAGACCGCGGAGGACATCAACCTACATATAAAAGCTATATGGTTCAAAATGTACAAAAAACAAAAACAAAACAAAAAACATAAGTCAGAGACCAGTGAGAGAACAACAAACAAGGTGCGATGCTCAGGAAAATGGAAGAATTTTTGATGCTTCAAGCCTATGTTCTTCAAAAGGGAATGAAGACAGAGAAAAAATATGTCTGGATTAACAATCTCACATGTTGAATTGATTGGAAGGAAGCGGTTGGTGGCAAGGGAGACAACAGTAACCTGTAGCATTGGGCCTCATGGAGGTAATGACAGGCGACTAAGACCTTTGGCGATATATCATGCTGGTGTAGACCTGTCAAGCCAAGTAAGATGATAATCGTGGCTGATGCTGGTGTCATGTCAATGGCACCCATGCTAGTGACACATAAAAAGTACCCACTACACTCTTGGAGTAGTTGGCATTAGGAAGGAGATCCAATTGTAGAAACCTTGCCAAATCAGATTGGAACCCGGTGCACTCCCTGGCTTACCAGTCAAACTGTCCAACCCATGCCAGCATGGAAAGCGGAAATTAAACAATGATGATGGTGGTTTACAGATAAATTGACTCAGGTATTTACAGTAAAATGTATCACCATTACAATGCAGTAGTAATGATATGTGAACTATCAAACTTTTGGGCATCACAGCAATTGTTGTAACCCTCTCTGACCAAGACTTCATATAAACAAACTATTAAACAACTTAGACAGTAAGAGATGTGCATAGATACTTATTTATGTTCAACTTTCTGGAAAAACTTAAATAAGATGGTTAAAATATTGTGTGTTAAGTGAAAAAGTATGTAACAAACTAACTTTTTCTGTACTCATTTTCTCTGGCAACACTATGATGCATCGGTAACCTTTAACTGCTGCAGAAAGGGCAATACCAATTCCTAAAAAATAAAATAAATTATTATTACACAGTGAGATGAAAAGGCCCTAATAATGAAATAATTTCTAGTTAATTTTTTTGTGTGTGTGTCACCTGCATTAAATGTTAAAACTAATTTCATTACTGTTTCTCATGTGGAGAGTGTTTCTTAATTACTTATTCCTCAAGGCAATTATATATTTTTTAATATGCAAATCATGGCACAGTCTTCTACAGTTACTTTGTGATTCTTTCACACAATTTCAGTGAATAGTGTCAAGGTTTTTCTTTATAGATGAGGTCATGATAAGAGTGAAATATGCTTGAAGTTGTCCCCCATATATGCTAGTAAAATGAAAATAATATTATTCAGTAACTAATTTTAATTTTTTTTCTCTCATAATACATTTATTTCTGTTTTTTTTTTGTTTTTTTTTTAAACTGCCTGCATTAAATATATTAACATTAACTCAAACATTGTTTTTCATGTTGCTTATTTCAAATCTCTTCTGAAAAACATGTCTGACCATAGGGAAATATTACCTTGCTTAGAAACAGGTGAGGTTTGGTGTCAGGAAGGGCATCTAACTATAGAAAAACTGCCTCAGCAAACTCTGTTTGACTCATGCAAGCAAGAAAAAGTGGATGCTAAAAGATGATGATGATGACGTATCTAAGTAACTTATTCTCAGAACCATTTTACTTTCCAAAAATAACCCACCCACCCAGCCAGATCTCTCTCTCTCTCAGATAAAGAGCAGAAACTTGAAATGTCAGATTGTTTACTCTTCACATGTTAACTTATCAAACTCTTCCACAAACTTTTCAATCAAACCAAAGCAAGGACAATAAAATAAACACCACCACCACCAATAATAATAATAATAATAATAATAATAGTAGTAGTAGTAGTATCTTTTATTAGCCACAGGGGCATAAGTGAGGGGGACATCACAAGGACCAAAAGCAATTTTTGTGGGGATTTACATAAAGTCAGTGAAATGCAAAAAAATATATATAGTATACAAGGTATGTGATAACATGAAGGATGCAGCCCTTCTGACGCAGGAGTAACTGAAAACAGGGCCAATCAAGGAACTCCACAAATCCAGGATTACCCTGACCACCAAAAGTACAAGCCCTCTCTCCAGCTCTTCAATCTACAGATGCATACTTAGTGTAGGGCCATACACACTAACCATTTCCCCACAGTCACCTATCTTTTTACAAATTCACTGGGAGGGAGCACTTACTTTCCTTTCCAAGTGGAAAGAGAAAGTCAATTCAACTGAATTATATCCTCAGATCACTAACATTAGTTTTCAGTTTAAAATGAAAATTATTCTTGTACTTAGTGATTCATTCATCACTATTTCAGCAAGTACTATGAAGACATTACTTTTAATATAGGAATAAACTGGAGAGAATTTTATTCTTTGCTCACTAAAGATGGATAAAAAAGAAAAAGAATGTTGGTCTGCAATATTAGATGTTCAGTATTATTGATAGGCCAAATAAAATGAGGCTTTGGGTAATAGTTTGTTGGCCCCTGCTGTATATGATTACTTAAACTGCTACAAATAGCAGTTTGAGCATCATATCTCCCTTCAAGATACACCATCTTACAAATAAAGATGAGCTGGTCATAACTGGAATGTCTTTGATCATAGGTGTGTTTGAGCAGGGTTGAAGCAGATCAAAATACATCAATGTATTTACTAGATATTTATCTGAAATGGAATAAATAAAAAAAAAAGATATGTAAAATGTGAATCTGACCCGTGTTTCCTGATGTAGGTTCAATCAAAACATCTCCAGGTTTCAAGTAGCCTTTCTCTTCAGCTTCCTCTACCATGCACAAGCCAATCCTATCTTTTACACTGCCACCAGAATTAAAGAATTCACACTTGGCCACTGAAATCAATGAAAACAAAGGTCCATTATAATGTGGCAGAAACATTCAGTTAAAATTCTAAGGTTCTAGGAAACAGGAGAAGAAAAGCAAAAATTCAATTAACATGCAAAACAATAAGAATATAAAAGAAGAGAATATTTAAATGGGTTTTCTAGATTTTTAAAATTGCTTCTATATTAGAAATTGACAGAAATTTCTATCAAAAGTCTTATCAAATTCTTTATAAAAGTTTCAATCAGAAACTGACTGAACCTTTTATCAAAGACAAGCAATTACATTAACCCTTTTGAAAGCAATCCACTTGCAACTGATATTTTGTTAGAAAGTCATTGGTTCTAAAGAGTTCATATGTATATTAAAGACATTTGTGAATTTTAGGCACAGGCCAGGCTCTGAAGTTAAGAAGTTTGATGTGACTTTGGGTTTAATGCTACTGCATAGAGCCTTGACGAAGTGTTTTCTACCATAGCTCTGGACTAACCAAAGCCCTGTGAGTAAATTTGGTAGATGGAAGTTGTAGGAAGCCCTTTGATTATATAATGGTTTCAAATTTTGGCACAAGGCCAGCAAGTTCCTGGAAGGGAGTAAATCAATTACATCACACAATGTTCGACTGGTACTTGTTTTACTGACCCCAAAAGGATGAAAGGTAAAGTTGACCTTGGTGGAATTTGAATTCAGAACATGAAGATAGATGAAATGCTGCTAAGCATTCTGACTGGCATGCTAACAATTCTGCCAGTCCACTGCCTTACTCTTTTTTTAATATATACTAGCAGTATCGCCCGGCGTTGCTGGGGTTTGTAAGGGAATAACTATATAAGCATTTTTAGAGAGTTATTTCCCTTATAGATGCCAATTTGGGCTTTCTTAGCCATTTCTGTTTTGGTGTCTTCAAGCCATGAAGTCGTTGTTCTAAAAGAACGCTGGTCTCCTTGACAACGCTTTACGACGTTGATTTCCTTACACTCCCTTCCCCACAGCTTCACGAGGGAGGAAAGAAGGGGGAGAAGCAAACAGGTGCAGGTGTGATCATGCACGCCAACTCCGCCGCCATCGACACACGAAAAATTATGCATTAAAATGGAATAAAAAATGATGTTAAATTATTTTTAAAATCGTAGACTCATCGTAGACGTGCGCTAATACTCAGACGGGCTCGATATGAATCACGACTATAAGATACCCGAATTTGGTTAAACTGCACCGCAAAATGTGGGAGTAGTTAGGAATCTAAATCGAAGGGGACAGACACGCACACAACTACAGTTTTATATATATATAGATTAGAAACAACACAGATTTGAGAGGTCTCTTCAGTATTGGGAGTGAAGGGCAAGGCAACCTCTACACAGCCGGTATGATGAAAAAATGCTCCCAGTACATTTTGTAAATTAGTTGGTGTAAGGAAGCCATAGAAACCAAACCAAAACTGAGAACTTGTTGAAACCTGTCAAACCATCCAAACCATGCCAGCATGAAAATTAGATAAAAAATGAGAAAGTTGATTGATGTATAGACGAATGTGAATGTGCAAGAATGAAAACAAAACAAAAACAATGATTTTTGACATTCCTTGTTAACCCCTTGACGCTGGTATTACTTGAAGCATGCGAGACACTGCTCCGGTTTTTCTTTCTAATGAGGCAACACAAACACACAAGTGCCAACGAGTTCGTGTCTATTTACATTCACCATAGTCTCGTACATTTATGTCAACCAGTTTATGAAAACGAACTATGTGAAGCTATTTATCTAAATATGATATGCACGAGTTATTCTGTTCAAGTTAAAAAAATAGCCTGCGCGTGGTACAACTCAAAACACGGTATTAGGCAAAGGACAATGATATCTAGTTTCATGCCTACAGTGGTGTTAGGTGCATACAACACATTTCCATGCCGAATTCTGCTTTTTTTCCATTGGTGGTATGAAGCGTGGGAAATGTCAGTCGGGTGTGAGGACGTCCATGCGTTCTGTAGTTAGACAGCTCAGAAACTTCAATAATTTCATTTATCAGGCGCGATGACGAACGTAAATTCGCTGATGGAGGAGCGAAGCATGAACGCAGAATTTGTTGTAATTGATTTGAAGACATTTTGAATTATGATGCATTTTTGTTGGAGACCGTTACTTTTATACCACCTGTACCAATGCATATGCATGTAAAGTATCCACATATCATTAGTCTACTGCTAGTCTCATGACTTGAACGTAACCTAAAATAGCTAAGAAAATGCACGGGACAGCGAGTAAGCGCACCACAAGAGATAAAGTACACGATAGCGAACGTAAACATACGTCAGCCGCTAAAAAGTCCGTGATAGATATAGGGCAGCTCTACATCGTATATTTACGTTAACTGTGGGTAGGCAAGCAAAAGTGCGATCGCATATTTGCGTCAACTGTTGTCAAGGGGTTAACATTATGACCATAGCTCTATGCTTCCCAACTACTCTGGAATATTAAAAAAAAATCCCTTACTTAAAAGAAAAACATTTAAGGATTGGTAATAAGAGCATCTGGTCATAAAATCTTAACTTAAAATCAATTTTCACCCAAGCTCTACTAGCATGGAAAATGACAGACATTAAACAAACAAATGAACAAATGTTCCAAGCAGCAGTTTGATATTTCAATACATACTCTTTTATTTTCTTTTTTTTTTTTTACCTGTTTCAGTTATTTGACTGCGGCCATGCTGGAGCACCGCTTTTTAGTTGAGCAAATCGACCCCCAGGACTTATTCTTTATAAGCCTAGTACTTATTCTACCGGTCTCTTTTGCCAAGCCGCTAAGTTATGGTGATGTAAACACACCAGCATCGATTGTTAAGCGATGTTGTGGGGACAAACACACACACACACACACATATACATATATACGATGGGCTTCTTTCAGTTTCCGTCTAACAAATCCACTCACAAGACTTTGGTCAGCCCAAGGCAATAGTAGAAGATACTTTGCCCAAGGTGTCACACAGTGGGACTGAACACAGAACCATGTGGTTGGTAAGCAAGTTACTTACCACACAGCCACTCCTGCACCTATATATTAACTAAATTTATGAGAGATGGTCACAGCTGGGTTGTGTTTGATCATAGATCTTGTCAATGGTAACCAAACTCATGGATAGCTCTGTAGTATGCTCTCAAGGGCATGCACATATGTACAGGTCTGTAAAATACTGGTAACTGTGTGCACAAACTGGCTCTCCATCAGTTATGACAAGTTTTCCAGTTTATCTGATCGACAGAGTATTCTGCTCATGAAACTGACATGCAAGTGGCTGAATACACCACAAACGCATGTATGTTTAACGTAATTTTCAGGGAGATTTAGTGTGGCACAGAATGGGACAAGGCTGACCCTTTGAAATACAGTTGCTACTTGTTTGTACCCAATGACTGGATTGGAGCAACATGATATTAAATGTCTTGCTCAAGGACACATGCCACCAAGAATTGAACTAGTGACCCTATGATTGTGAACCAAATATTCTTACTAAGCCATGTGGTGTGCACATGGATGGGGTATGGAGTCCATAGCATACAGTAGTGGCATGCACAGATGGATATGTCTGTAACATGCTGGTGTCATTGCACATATATAAGTTTGTGTGTCACATTACTATTTATTTAAATTGATACGAGTAAGTATTTCATAGATTTATTGATTTTTCTCCCACCTCCACCCCCTTTGCCCATTCATCTGAGACTGAATTATTTTTATGTTATCATTTTTGTCAATAGTAATTATTGATTTCTCCTGACAACCATAAAGTCGTTAGTGAAAAGTGGTTTTCAGAATTACTATTCACTTATTTCATTTTATTAAAAAAAAATAATAATTTCTTGTTAATAATAGAAAAAAGATAAAAGTTGGCTACAACTATGATTTTAGACTGTTTCTCCCATTTTTTGTTTGGAAAATGTGTGATACAATTTCTGACTGGGTTGTGTTCATAGGTTCTACTTGACATGACCTACTGAACACTGCTTTTCAGTGTTACTCTAATAACATACATTCGAATCACTGTCATCATTTTCTTTTCAAATAATCACATTAAGCTAGAGGCACAGACGTGGCTGTGTGGTAAGAAGTTTGCTTCTCAACCACATGGTTCTTGGTTCAGTCTCACAATGTGGCACCTTGGGCAAGTATCTTCTATAGCCTTGGGCCAAACAAATCCTCAAGAGTGGATTTGATAGACAGAAACTGAAAGAAGCTAAATGATAATGATGATGATGATGATGCATAGCACAAAATTTACAATAATTAATATTTAGTTATGTGCAAGAATGACTGCAACCACATGGTTCTGAGTTCAGTCCCACTGTGAGGCACTTCAGGCAAGTGTCTTCTACAATATTACTTATAGTTCCCAGCTCTGAGCCTGCCAATGTCTTGAGAGGGAATTTGCTTGACGGAACATGTGGAAGCCCATTGTATACATGTATATCTATGTGTGTGTGTGGGTTTGTGTTTGCCCCTGCCCAACCGCTTGACAACCAATATTAGTTTGTTTACATCCCTGGTACTTAATAGTTCAGCAAGAGACTGATGGAATAAATACCACATTTAACAAAGGGAAAAAAAACATGAACTGGGATCAATTAGTTCAATTAAACCCTTCAAGTCAGTGCCCCAGCATTGTCAGAATCCAATAACTAAATTCTCGAACATTTACTATTCTTTATTCTTTTCTTTTACTGATTTCAGTCATTTGACTGTGGCCATGCTGAAGCACTGCATTAAAGGGTTTTAGTCAAAGAATTTGACCCTTAGTACTTATTCTACCACCCCTTTTGCCAAACTGCTAAGTGGGCATAAACACACAAGTATCAGTTGTCAAGTGATGGTAGGAGGATGTACAATGGGCTTCTATCAGTTTCTGTTTACCAAATCCACTCAAGGCTTTGGTCAGTGCAAGGCTATAGAAGACACTTGCTGAAGGTGCTATGCAATGAGACATAACATGGAACCACATGATTGGGAATCAAGCTTCTTACCACACAGCCATACCTGTGCTTCTATTTAGATCTACTGAAGCAACAGTGTACAATCATTCAGTACAGAAAGCTCAAGGTTAATGATACTAAAACTTATTGATTCAACAAACTTCATCTTTTATAAGATGGATTTGCTCTCAAACATGTCCAAACATATTCTTATTTCTTTATTGCCCACAGAGGGCTAAACATAGATGGGACAGACAAATGGATTAAGTCGATTACATCGACCCCAGTGTGTAACTGGTACTTAATTTATCGACCCCGAAAGGATGAAAGGCAAAGTCGTCCAGAACTATTGCTGTAAGTGTATACTTAATGAACTGCAAAAGAGTGCTTGGTGGATACCAAAAATTAATGAAAATATTTAGATACTTACAGACTTCACACTTCACTCCTTCCTTCTGAGTAATTCTGTTTATTCTCACCAAAGGCGTGTTACCAATATTCTGTAGAATATTATCCAAAATTTTGGGACGGGGTTTACTGCAAACAATGATGTAAATAAATCAATAAGATTTTAACAATCAAGACAAAACTTTTCAATTGCTAATGCCATTAAAATATTTATTATTTCTGTAAAATTCAACACAAGATTTGCACCATGAATTAAACATGCATGGTGATATGTCTGAATTCACACAAAGATTTGTATTTGAATGTACAAATAAAAGGTAAATATGATACATGAAAGAGTTTATAATAATGAAATTATTGTATACAGTGCTCAGGTGCACCACAACTTGTCAGACAGCGCATATAAAGCACATGCAGTAATGTACAAATGTCTGGAAAGCGAACAATGCATGAGTCAGATACATGCTTGTGTGTGTATGGAGGGGAGAAAATCAGGTGTAGTGTTGGCGAATCTCAGAAAGCATGGAAGTTTTGAAGGATGCAGTGCTCCAACAACTAACAACTGATGCCAGCAGTTTGTTCCATGCTTCAGCAACTCTCAGCGTGAAAAAATGTTTCCTAAAGTCATGGGAGCTGTGCTGTTTTCTGACTTTGTAAATATGTCCACGGGTGTTAGGTGGGTGGAGTTTGAAAAGGTGCTCAGAGTTATTGTTTGTACGATGGTTGATAATTTTATGGGTGTCTGCCAAGTCAGCTGCCAGACGTTGGAGTTTCAATGTGTCCATGCCCAGGGAAGTAAGGCAAGACACCCTCAGCCTTGTTGACAATTTTAGCGATGTGTTTTGTCCAACGCAAATCACTGTCGACAATAACACCCAGGTCACGTTCACATGAAGACTTTTTGAGACTAGTGTTGTGGAGGGAGTAGGTGGACGCTGGGTTTCTCCTCCCAAAATGCATAGTGGTACATTTGTCCACAGCCAGCTTGAGTTGCCAGTCCATGAGCCACTGCTGCATTGTGTCCAGGTCTGCTTGCAATAGAGATCTATAGTGTACAGGATCTGACCTCTTTATTTCGAGGTACAGCTTGATGTCATCTGCATATTTCAGCACTGTGGCATTCTTTAAGTTGGTATCTATGTCATTAACATATGCAACAAATAAAAGGGGGCCAAGAACAGATCCCTGTGGTACACCAGATGTCATCTCATAGGGCGAAGAGTGCTGTCCTAGAACTGTGACAACCTCTTTTTGGCCGAAAATCAAGGACTTCAACCAGTTATAGAGTTCGTCTCTTATGCCCAACGCAGAGAGCTTCACCATAAGTCTTTTGTGTGGCACAGAGTTAAAAGCCTGAAAGCCTTTTATGTATTTGAAGTTAGATTTTGATAATCATCATTTTGACATCCACTGTTCCATGCTTGAATGGGTTGAATGGAGTTTACTGAAGCAGATTTTCATGGCTAGATGCCCTTCTTCACCTGTTTCCAAGCAAGGTAATGTTTCTCCATGGTTAGACATGACTTTGCAGAATGTTGTATGACAGTGACGCACATTTACAATAATTACATGATGTCAAAACAAGTAGTCACAACCACACACACACACACGTATATATGTGCAATGAGCATCTTTCAGTTTCTGTCATTTAATTCCACTCACAAGGTTTTAGTTAACTTGGGGCTACAACTGAAAACACTTGCCCAAGGTGCCAAGCAATGGGATTGAATTCAAAACATGTGGCAGGGAAACAAATTTCCCAATCATACAGCTACATGTGCATGTAAGTAATTAATAAAATGTAGGATTTTACACACATGTGTGCATGAGATAGATAGATAGATTGAGACAGACAGACAGACAGGCAAAACAAAAGCAAAAATTCATTCAGTACATTAAGCACAGTTTCTATTTGTAGATGAGCAGGTGGAGACTCGCAAAGTCACCAGCCAGAGTTTCATAGAAATGAGAGCATATCTAACTGATCAGATCTCCTCTACAAGTGAAACTTTAGCAGCATTCAGCTAGAAAGGCAGGTCTTTGAAAGTAGGTAAGCTTGGTTTCCCACTGGATGAGCCATACCACATGAAAATATGTTATTAAAAGCTTGTTATGCATTACATCTGGGAGAGATGCCTCAAAAAACCTAGAGTTAGAAAACACAATATATTTCAAAGTTTGAAGTTATGGAGGAAGACATTTTCTCAAGGCTCCATACAGTAGATTAAAACACAAAACCAAAAAGTAGCAAAGTGGACGTTTTAATCCATGGGTCATGACTGCAAAACAGCAATAATGACTATATACTTTAACTCTCCACTATGTTAAGATAGCTATGTAAACAGATATTTGAATCAGGTTAATTCATATGTAAAAAAACAACTATGTAGGACAGATAAGTAAAATATATATATATATATATATATTGAATTTCTCTCTCTTTGTGTGTGTACACACACACACATATATATGTAGTATATGCATATGCAACATATGTGTGTGTATATACATATATATTCAGAGAGAGTGATACTTACATAAGTACATATATACATGCAGATAAATAAATAATAGGTACATAGATAAACATCTATATATTTACATTAAACCTACCAACAAGTATATACATACATGCAGACAATTATACAAAGATTTATATATATATATATATATATATAAATTTATATATAGAGGGTATTATACATACATGCCAGAGGGCATTATACATACATGCCACACGCTAAGAGGGACAATTAGTCATTTCTACCAAAAATATTACTAATCCCACCGAATGCAATTTTTCAAAGTAAGACATTTAAAAAATATAGACCTGTATCACAGTGATTTCATACTTACGTATTCATCAGCAGGCCTGAATGTATCATAAATAAACGACCCTGTCCCGCTTAAGCCGATCAGCTAACTGATCAACATCAACGAAGCACATGGGTGAGTTTACATATATTACATCCTGTAAATGGCATACTTTTACGAATTGCATTTCGGGAAAGGAAAAGTTTTTTCGGAATAAAAATTTAGCAATTAAGGACAACTACTTAATAAGGAAAACTTAACAAGAAATTGTCAGGTAGATAGCGTGAAAACCTCATAAGAGAAAAAATTTCGAAAATAATTATTTCTTATTGAACATATTAATTTATATATAGAGGGCATTATACATACATGCCAGAGGGCATTATACATACATGCCACACACTAAGAGGGACAATTAGTCATTTCTACCAAAAATATTACTAATCCCACCGAATGCAATTTTTCAAAGTAAGACATTTAAAAAATATAGACCTGTATCACAGTGATTTCATACTTACGTATTCATCAGCAGGCCTGAATGTATCATAAATAAACGACCCTGTCCCGCTTAAGTCGATCAGCTAACTGATCAACATCAACGAAGCACATGGGTGAGTTTACATATATTACATCCTGTAAATGGCATACTTTTACGAATTGCATTTCGGGAAAGGAAAAGTTTTTTCGGAATAAAAATTTAGCAATTAAGGACAACTACTTAATAAGGAAAACTTAACAAGAAATTGTCAGGTAGATAGCATGAAAACCTCATAAGAGAAAAAATTTCGAAAATAATTATTTCTTATTGTATGTATGTATAATGTATGTATAAAGCCCTCTATATATAAATTAATATGTTCAATAAGAAATAATTATTTTCGAAATTTTTTCTCTTATGAGGTTTTCACGCTATCTACCTGACAATTTCTTGTTAAGTTTTCCTTATTAAGTAGTTGTCCTTAATTGCTAAATTTTTATTCCGAAAAAACTTTTCCTTTCCCGAAATGCAATTCGTAAAAGTATGCCATTTACAGGATGTAATATATGTAAACTCACCATGTGCTTCGTTGATGTTGATCAGTTAGCTGATCGGCTTAAGCGGGACAGGGTCGTTTATTTATGATACATTCAGGCCTGCTGATGAATACGTAAGTATGAAATCACTGTGATACAGGTCTATATTTTTTAAATATCTTACTTTGAAAAATTGCATTCGGTGGGATTAGTAATATTTTTGGTAGAAATGACTAATTGTCCCTCTTAGCGTGTGGCATGTATGTATAATGCCCTCTGGCATGTATGTATAATGCCCTCTATATATAAATTAATATGTTCAATAAGAAATAATTATTTTCGAAATTTTTTCTCTTATGAGGTTTTCACGCTATCTACCTGACAATTTCTTGTTAAGTTTTCCTTATTAAGTAGTTGTCCTTAATTGTTAAATTTTTATTCCGAAAAACCTTTTCCTTTCCCGAAATGCAATTCGTAAAAGTATGCCATTTACAGGATGTAATATATGTAAACTCACCCATGTGCTTCGTTGATGTTGATCAGTTAGCTGATCGGCTTAAGCGGGACAGGGTCGTTTATTTATGATACATTCAGGCCTGCTGATGAATACGTAAGTATGAAATCACTGTGATACAGGTCTATATTTTTTAAATATCTTACTTTGAAAAATTGCATTCGGTGGGATTAGTAATATTTTTGGTAGAAATGACTAATTGTCCCTCTTAGCGTGTGGCATGTATGTATAATGCCCTCTGGCATGTATGTATAATGCCCTCTATATATAAATTAATATGTTCAATAAGAAATAATTATTTTTGAAATTTTTTCTCTTATGAGGTTTTCACGCTATCTACCTGACAATTTCTTGTTAAGTTTTCCTTATTAAGTAGTTGTCCTTAATTGTTAAATTTTTATTCCGAAAAACCTTTTCCTTTCCCGAAATGCAATTCGTAAAAGTATGCCATTTACAGGATGTAATATATGTAAACTCACCCATGTGCTTCGTTGATGTTGATCAGTTAGCTGATCGGCTTCAGCGGGACAGGGTCGTTTATTTATGATACATTCAGGCCTGCTGATGAATACGTAAGTATGAAATCACTGTGATACAGGTCTATATTTTTTAAATGTCTTACTTTGAAAAATTGCATTCGGTGGGATTAGTAATATTTTTGGTAGAAATGACTAATTGTCCCTCTTAGCGTGTGGCATGTATGTATAATGCCCTCTGGCATGTATGTATAATGCCCTCTATATATAAATTAATATGTTCAATAAGAAATAATTATTTTCGAAATTTTTTCTCTTATGAGGTTTTCACGCTATCTACCTGACAATTTCTTGTTAAGTTTTCCTTATTAAGTAGTTGTCCTTAATTGCTAAATATATATATATATATATACACACACACACATATATATATATATATACATATATATATATATACGTACATATACACTTGCGTCAGAAATTAATTAGCACTTCTCAAATTTCTGCATTAAATAGGTTAAATCAATTAACCTATGAGCTGTTCAAAACGTCTTACGCGATGAGAAAACTTAGTATGGTGTGATTTCGGTCCTTGCGAGGCGCTACCTATATCTATTAAACAAAGGAAGATTTGTCTGCATCCGCACTCCAAGTTGTTGTTGCACTGCTATGTCAACATCATAAGGCTGTAGACTCTCAAACTGCTCTGCAAACAAAGTTACATCATCGTTCTGCGCAACAGTGAACTCGCAACAAAGCAATAGTTCGAGATATGGCCACTAGGTGACAGCACATACCTTGAGTGAAGAGCAAATCAAGGGTGCTAATTAATTTCTGACGGTAGTGTACGTACATATAAATATATAACCAACAGACATGTATATATGAGCAAAACGCCCCCCACCCCGTCCAATAGAAGGTGCTGAGTTGTCAAACATTTAAACCAAATTTTCTCAAAACAACTTGTCCGACCATCCCATTTTGTGGCATTATTTCAAGCCAGCCAGCTTTTTTTGCACAAACTGCACATGCATTTTTCTCATGTACACATAGTATCAATCGCAACAGCTAATGTACTGGCATGTACAAATGCATGTTCCCACAGCTTTATCGATCACATTCTCACCTGGAATCGATTTTTGTAATTTTTTCAAGACTTATACATGCCCTGATACCGTCAGTATCTACATATCAAATTTGAGTGCAATCGGATGGAGGATGCCTGAGATCCTAAAAGACACACACACAGACAGACAGAACGGATTTTATATAATAGATTATAGCATGTAACTAATGGGTTGGAAGCCCCTTTTGTATAGAAAAAGTCAAAGGAGGTATGTGTTTGTGTCCCATGGCCAACATTCAATTTTCTGTCCAAAAGGGTTTTTAAGCCTATTATTTATATGTTATTTATGTGTGCTTTGAGATCAACTAACCTAAATTCTGCTCATATCATACTATAATGGGTTTAATGTCCGTCTGTACTCACATCACGGCCAAACAGTTAGGCCAATTGGCATGAAACTTTGTAGGAGTGTTCGTGGGATCTCTAGGGTGGTTTATATATATATAGGTTTAGTTTCTCCCCCATCCCCCACCCTATTTTCCGAGAAATTCCATCAATTGAGGTAACTTTGGCACCTGGAGACAATTTTGGCAGAAGGTATAGGATGGCCTATACCCTCCTAAAGGGAAATGCTTGACCTCTTCCTTCTGCCCCTGCCCCACTACCACCCTCTACCCGAGTAATACCATCAATTGAGGCAAATTTGGCATCCAGACATAAGTCGTGTAAGAGGAATAAAGAGGCCTACCTTTTCCCCTAGAGATCAGTTTGACCTCCTCTTCCCTCCACGCCCCACACTCACCCTTCTCCCTCTATTGAGTTATATTGTCGAATGAAGTAACTTTGGGAACCTGTGAGTTTGGGAGTCACATCTCTCCTTTCAAACACATGAACAGTTTCGAAACATTGTTTACAAAATAATAGCTGATCATTTGCGAAGGAACGTGTCTACAGTCAACACTTAGGACTTTTGCTCTGGTAAGTTTTCCTACTATGTATCATACTATGATGTATAAAACAGTTGATGACATGATATGCATGCATTATATTACACATTAATTAAAATGTAGCAAAAAAGTTTTATTCATCAGGACTACCAGTACACAAAATAACTTTGAAGAAGGGTTGTCTGATTATGCTGCTTCAGAATTTTGACCCAGCTAATGGAACTTATCTCTCACGTCATCGAAGCAGTGATAGCAACTGGTCCTCACACTGGCACACATTTGTTTATACCACAGATACCTCTGATGCCTTCAGATAGTTTCCATTTCAGTTACAATGCAGGCAGTTTCCTATCAAATTAGCCTTCTCCTTTACGGCCAACAAAGTCTCAGGGCCAGACTTTGGATCACACCATGTTCACGTATGGCCAGCTGTATGTAGCGATGAGTAAGGCAACAGATTCAGCTAATTTGAAACTTAATTGAGGACAAATGGAGAATATTGTTTACAAAGAGGTTTTATAAAGATAGCACCATGAACGTGTTATGTAAATGTTTACATATATATTGTTCAATAAGGTACACTATATAGTTTAGCACTATCAAATGACTAAAAATAAATACATTACAACTTAAATTGTCTCGATTTCTACCCTGCTCTTATCACCCATCGTAGGTGGATAAGTTTGCTAGTATATATATATATAAATCAAAACAAAATGAAGAACAAACACAAAATAACAACGCGAGGATGTGGTACATGTAAAGTATTAGCAGATGCTCAGGGAAGGAAAGAAAGATGGTTTAATGTTTCGAGTAAAGCTCTTCTTCAGAAACAGTAGAAAGTCCAATAGGAAAGAAGAAAATTAAACAGACTGCAACAAAGCATTACCCCAATGATCCAGTGCAGTCAGACATCCAAATGCATTTGGAACATTCAATGCTGAATTCTAAATAACTGCAATGGGGAAACTTACATAAGAACTAAATATTTATTCTGGTGTTTATCTTAATTTCCACAACATAAGTTCAGTATTTGATAATTAGTAACTCTGCTAAGTACAGTGGTCAACTAACTACTACACTGGAAGGTAACCGGATAATGATAATCTATATGGAGCTCTAATTCATACAATAGTAGTTGTTCATCTAACTGTACACAGAAGTTTTATATATATATATATTTATTAATTGAAGTGTATAGTATTATATATCCATTAAGGCTGATCTTACCAATCGGTTTAACGCTAGAGAATCAATGGAGTGTTAGGTAACAGTCTGATTATGTAACCCTGTGCTCATCAGAAGTAGCTGTAATGAAACAAAGTCACCATATTTCATTCGATAATGGCTACCTCTGATGAGCGCAGAGATACATAATTGGACTGTTACCTAATACTCCATTGAATTCCTAGTGTGAAACTGATTCGTAAGATCAGCCAAAATGGATATATAATACTGTATACTTCGATTAATATACCTACTCTATTGACAGATATACAAGAGCATTGTTTCCTGACTTATGTACTTCACCATTACCATCATTATTTAATGTCCGTTGTCCATGCTGGCATGAGTTGAACAGTTTGACTGGGCTAGCACACTGGAAGTCTGAACATCCATCCTAATGCCAACCACTCTGAGAGTGTAATGGGTGCTTTTATGTGCCACTGGCGTGGGTGCCGTTTGTATGATACCAAGGTGCATTTACGTGCCACCAGTATCTGCCATGACTAGGATTTTGCTTGGCTTGATGAAACTTCTCAAGCAAGACATAAAGCCAAAGGAACTCAACCACTTTGCTTCTGTGAGGCCCAACACTCAAAAGAAACTCAGCCACTTTCCCTCCATGAGGCCCAATGCTCGAAAGGAACTCAGCTGCTTTGTGTCCATGAAGCTCAATGCTCGAAAGGAACTCAGCCACTTTGCCTCCATGAGGCCCAACACTTGAATGGAATTTAGCCACTTTGCATCCATGAGGCCCAACTCTCGAAAATAACTAAGCCATTTTGCCTTCATGAGGTTCAAAAAGATGTTCTTTATGTGCCACCAGCACAGGTACACTTGGCTTGATGGGTTGTCTCATGCATAGTGCATTGCCAAAGGTCTTGGTCACCAGTCATTGCCTTTGTAAGGCTCAAAGTTCAAAGATCATGCTTCACCACTTCATCCCATGTCTTCCTGGGTCTACCTCTGCCACAGGTTCCCTCCACAGTTAGAGATCAGCACTCTTTACACAGCTGTCCTTGTCCATATTCATCACATGACCATACCAGCACACTTGTCTCTCTTGCACACCACATCTGATGCTCTTATGCCTAACTTTTCTCTGAAAATGCTTACACTCTGTTGAACATGCACACTGACACTGCACATCCAGCGAAGCATACTGGGTACAGTTCTGTCAAGCCTATGCAATTCCTTGGCTGTTTCCCTGCCATGCAGCATAGTGTTCTGACATAGGCATCAAAAAATCTGCCTTTTACTCTAAGAGAGAGGCCCTATGTTGCCATCAAGTATAGGAACCCTCTGAAATTTGCCCAGCCTAATCTTATTCTCACAGCTATGCTCTCGGAGCATCCACCTCCACAACTAACTTGGTCACCTAAATAACAGAAGCTATCTACTACCTCTATCTTGTCTCCCTGGAAATTGATGGAGTCTATTTTCTGTGCATTTTCAGTGTTTATGTGCATCTTCCACATACAAAATTTAGTTTCCTTGTTAACCTTCCTCTGATGTTGCTGCACCTTTTGTCTGTCCAAAGCTTACACTGGGTGCACCTCATGGAGTTTCTACCTACACCTTTTCTACAAATTGAGCAGGGCCATCTACCTGAAGTAATTTGTGATTTGCCTGCCTTCTTAGTTATTAAGGTACACACACACACACACACACACACAAAAAAAAAGGGTGAAGCAAAGCAAAGTTGGGCTCAGTAGTAGGCTCCACAATCCACTCCAGTATCCAATATTGTAAAACATATATGTTATAAATTGGCAGTGTAGTTAAGAAGTTCGTTTCTCAACCATGTGGTTTTAAGTTCAGTCCCACTACACAGTATGTTAAGCAGGCGTCTTCTATGTAGCTTTTGGCCAGCCAACCACCACCTCACAAATGAACTTTGAAAACAGATACAGTCTGGAAACTCAATGTGTGTGTGCATGTGCACATGCATGTGTGTGTGTGAGTGCATATATGTATCAATGCGAATGTTTATATTCTGCGATTTGTATGAAGACACATTGAGCTACACTTGTAACATTTGTTGACATTTCCTGCCAACCTCAATAACATATATTCACGTAACACATGTTAGTCTCTAAAAACAGATGTAACAGATGGTTAAAATTTAATAATTGATATTATAAAACATTTTGCAAGTAATAATCTAAAACTGCAAAATAATTTTATCCCTTGATTTTTTATAATTATTCTTATTTTGGGGGTTAATTATCATCATAAACTAAGTATAAAGTGTGATATTTGATTACGTTAGACAGTAGAGGAATAGTGCTATATGCTAGTAGTTAAGTGACTGAAATTATGGAATGGATTTTTCAATTTTAGATATTTGCATTCAGATGTAGGTGCATGTCTCTGATCATAATCACACCTTAATGAAGCAGTGGCTTAAATGTAGTAAGACACCATTATCAATCATTTATCAATTATTTACTTTGTTTTTATCTTCTGTAAAAATGTTACTGTATTTGATGGCATATAACATTCTAAAAGAATGTCTCAAAAAGAAAAAAAAAAGATCACCCTGGGTCAAGTCCTATATGCAAAGTTGGGCATATATTACATGGTTTAAAACACTAAAAACATTATCCAGAATGTGCGCTGCTAAAATTGGGGTGCATCTAATATGTCACTGTCTTTTATGCTATCAAATACAAAACAATCATATTTAAACACACACACACAGTATCTCTCAGCCAAATTTTACTCAAGGTATTAGTCAATGTGAGGTCATCATAGAAGACACTTGCCTAAGGTTCCACAGAGTGGTTAAAAAGTAACAAAGAAAAACACAACAAAGATAAGCACGTTATAAATATACCTACACAGATTTATGCAAATGTGGTGAATCTTCCACTTTTTTTGAACTTGCGTGGTAAGTGCAACGACTTGGTAGGTCAGGACGTCTCCATTGTCGAAATGGGGAAAATCGCTCCTCGTTTTTGTGCAGTTTACTATGGCTATCATTCACCATATTTCTGAAATTTAAACAATTTTAAATTAATAAAAGGAAAGAACACATGAAATAGATTCTTTCAACTGTCATGAAAGCATCCTAAAAGTAGTTAATAGCGTTTATTACCTGGGTAGCTGATTAATTGAGGTTGACATTTTGAAGGTATAGTTACTGCAGTAAGAATGTGGTGGTGGTGGTGGTGGGGAAAGTTCAAAGAGCTATTAGTGCAGGTTGTATGATACTCAAAGTTGAAGTATAATGGTTAGGATGCAGAAAATTTGCGATGACTTGAAGGAAATGAGATATGCATAAACCACTGGCTATGTAATATTAGTGTGCATGAATGACAAAGCACAAATGAGCTGAGAGAAAAGCTGAATATAAGAATCAGGTGTAGTGTGAAAGAGAGAGGCTATGTAGTGTGAAAGAGAGAGGCTATTCATAACATGGGTTTGTTATGAATATAGAGAATATTAGAGAATATCAGTTGTATAAAGAAGTGTTGTGGACTCCAAATGTATGAAACCTATAGAAGGGACAAGTGGGATGAAATGAGGAAGGCTGGAAATAATGAAGGATATGACAAAAGACCAACCACAACATGTGGTGAAGCCTTGTGATAGAGAAAAACCTATCCAACACATTCAAGCATGGTAAAATGGAGGTAGAAACAGGAATATATAATATTTACACTTGGGTCTCCCCCAACCATTACATTCATATTAAATCTCCATCAATCATTCTCACAGTTTCAATTTTGTTTGATCCTCTTTCCTATCTCTATGTCCCCTTGTTGTTACCTCTCTTCCATCACACCACTTGTGTAACAAGGGACAAGATTGGATCTGTCTGTATCCAGATCCCCCTATTGTCTCATTTCTTTATTTCTCTTCCACCCAGCATCCTTCTCTCACTCACTTCCCCATTACTACCTCTTTCATCATTCATTAATGACATCCATCACTCTCTTTTTCATCAACCTATCTCACTCTTACCATATATATCTCTCTCTATATAAACGGCAGTTTGTCTGTGTGTGTCTGTGTGTCTGTTAGGTTGTACCCTCACCCTGACCACGGCTTTCAACCGATTCTGATGAAACTTGACACACACATAGCCCAATGTCATAATTCAAAACTAACGCAGCGAAAATTTTGAAAAGTTCCCCCAGTTCTGAAAAAAATCGATAAATTCGACATGGGGTCGAGAATCAGAAACACAAACCACAGACTGTCTAGGGGACGCAACTCGACCTTTTTTACTCTCAGAAAAAATTTACCATCATTTTTTTTCCATTTTTTTGCTATTTTTTGGCTATAACTCTCTAAAAATGCTTTATAGTTATTTCCCTTACAAACCCGAGCAACGCCGGGCGATACTGCTAGTCTTCTTATAAAATCTTCTCACCAACAACCAGCACATAGCTGTTTATCCCGATTCACTCTTCTATTATCTTCTCCTTCGTCATCCTCTCACTCCTATTGCTCCGATTCTTCCCTCTGACTTTCTCTTCTATGACACTCCCTTGCTTTTATCATTGTAGTTCTTTCCTTTTACTTTTTTTCTATTATCCTCTTCCTCTGATTCTCTTATTCCCTCTTCTGCCACCCTGTCAGACATATTACTTTGAAACAACACATACAAAGTAAAATAGCAATGCCACTTCAGTCTTGTAGGGACTAAAAATCTCTCTAGTTTTGGTGCTATGATAAAGTGAACCCAATGAACTTTGTAAAATAGTTGTTGTTAGAAGGGCATCCATCCACAGCAATCATGCAAAAAATGAAACATATGAGGTCTGTGACTCATCAAGAGAAATAATTCCAAATAGAACCTGACTTCGACCATAAAGACCCATATAACCCTTGCCAACTCGGAAAAAAGGAAATAATGATACTTGTAGTTTATTTATAATTTAAGACAAGCCAACAGTCAATGATGAACCCTGTATGTTGTCATTCAACCTGCTAGAATGGGCAAGGGCAACCTTTTACAAGAAGAGGGCTGCATAAGACATGGTTCATCATCAAGCAGGCTGCAGGGCTAATTTATATTCAAGTCCATGTTTAAAAAAAAACAAGGGAGGTACCTACAATGCAAAAGGCATTAATAAGGGTGGTTAGTTCGACATGTAATAATTATAATTAATGGCCGTAGTTTGCCCATGACTGTGCAAAAAGCTGCAGTTAAGTCTTTCTAAAATCACACCCAGTTACTTAAAGAAGAATGTACTGGATAATGTTCTCTTATACGATGTATAAATAAATCATGGGAGCATATCAGCTACAATACTTTTCTTCATATGTCTGATTGATCTGGCATGACCTTGGGCTAAACAATAACATTAGATAAATGCAATATATATGATTGGTTCAGATTCTCATGACTAGCAAAGCAAGTTTTCAAAGGCTGACTGCAAAAGCATGAGTATGGTTGATGGACAGCTATATTAAAGATCAAAAGTTGTAAAACATGTCATAAATATAGGACAAGTCTAGTATAAAACTGTTTATTTACTTTACTGACTATAACTGCGTTAAACAGTTTAGTCACATATGCTTAATGGTGTCCAATACAATGTCTCTCCAAAAATGTGAGAATTCTCACAGATTGAATCTGTAAAAATGATTTGAATAATTTCCATCATGACATAAAGGTTAATGATAAATAGCTGATCTAGTACAAGAAGTGTGCATAATATTTCCTTCTAGTCACAGTCAATCACAGTGTGATTAGAAGCAGCAACAATTATTTTCAACTAGTTCTGGTATGAGACCATCTGTTCATCAGGTATTTTCTTCTATGGTTTGCAACCATACTGGCACGCTTTTTTTAAAGGTTTCAGTTTAAACAAATCAATCCCAGTGATTTTTAAGTCTTGATATTTGTTTTATTGTCTCTTTGGTTGAACCACTCATGTACAGAGCTGTAAATACACCAATACTGGTTGTTAAGAGGTGGCGAGCTGGCAGAAATGTTAGCACGCCAGGCGTAATGCTTAGCGGTATTTCGTCTGTGTTACGTTGTGAGTTCAAATTCCGCCGAGGTCGACTTTGCCTTTCATCCTTTCGGGGTCGATAAATTAAGTACCAGTTACGCACTGGGGTCGATGTAATCGACTTAATACCTATGTCTGTCCTTGTTTGTCCCCTCTGTGTTTAGCCCCTTGTGGGTAATAAAGAAATAGGTTGTTAAGAGGTGGAACACACACACACATTTTTTCTCCCCCCCCCCCGCATTACTAACCTACCAAATCCACATAAAAAGCTTTGCCAAACCCAGGTTGTAGTAGAAAACACTTCTCCAAGGTGCCACATAGTGGGACTGAACCAAAAGCTATGAGGCTGAGAAGCAAACTTCTTACCACACAGCCTTATCCAGAGAAGAAAATTATGCAACTGTTTAAACCCCCCCCCCCCAATACCAGTTAAACCCTTATCTGTTTAAGTTTAATCTTTTAAACCTTACTTTGGATTTTTATGCTTTGAAAAACAGATTCAGAATTTACAGTTATATATTTAAGAGATGAGGAATTATGTACATTATTTACATTTGATGGATGTTTGTCCTCATCATTTCAGCTGATATACCCTCCCGTCTTCATCAGGTGTCTTGGGGAAATTTCGAACCCGGGTTCTCATTCGTAAGGTATTTTCGATGTTGTTGTTGTTATCATTACCATTACTATTCAGGTCACTGCCTAGAATCGAACTGAGAATTTTGGGGTTAGTAGCCCGCTACCAGCCCCAAAATTTCGAGTTCGATTCCAGGCAGTGACCTGAACAACAACAACAACAACAACAACAACAACAACAACAACAACAACAACAACAACAACAACAACAACAACAACAACAACAACAACAACAACAACAACAATCAACAACAACAACAACAACAACATCGAAAAATACCTTACGAATGAGAACCCAGGTTCGAAATTCCCCCAAGACACCTGATGAAGGCTGGAAGGTTTTCAGCCGAAACGTTGTGTTAACAAGATGAGGACAAATATCCCTCAAATGTAAATAATGTTCAGAATTTACACTTTAAAATCAGAAATTTGTTTTATTCTCACTTTTCTGTATGACTACTTTTGAGTAACATTTTATTTCAATTTCAAAATTTGTTTTATTTTCATTCATTATTGTTGTTTGTTTGTTTGTACGTACGTACAGACAGACAGACAGACAAATTCCCACCACCATCACCTCCGATTTACAGTTTACATATATTTATATATGTAGAGAGTTTTTTTTTTTTTTGTGTTATCACGGGCGCCGACAAGTCTACTTACTAGCGCGTCGGGTCCATTCTTTTTAAGTAGTACCCAATTGCCTTCACAGTGTTTACCGTTTTACAAAATCAAACTAGAAAACTGGACAAAACAAAGAACGCAAGTGAAAAAATTAAAAAGAAAAACGGAAGAAAAGAAGAAAAAGAGAATGAACAAAGAGGCGCAGGAGTGGCTGTGTGGTAAGTAGCTTGCTAACCAACCACATGGTTCCGGGTTCAGTCCCACTGCGTGGCATCTTGGGCAAGTATCTTCTGCTATAGCCCCGGGCCGACCAATGCCTTGTGAGTGGATTTGGTAGACGGAAACTGAAAGAAGCCTGTCGTATATATGTATATATATATATATATATATATATATATATATAAGTATGTGTGTATATGTTTGTGTGTCTGTGTTTGTCCCCCTACCATTGCTTGACAACCGATGCTGGTGTGCTTACGTCCCCGTCACTTAGCGGTTCGGCAAAAGAGACCGATAGAATAAGTACTGGGCTTACAAAGAATAAGTCCCGGGGTCGATTTGCTCGACTAAAGGCGGTGCTCCAGCATGGCCACAGTCAAGTGACTGAAACAAGTAAAAGAGTAAAGAGAAAAAAATAAAACAAAACAATTCACCACCTTGAGTTGCAAAGTTGGGGGCGCTGGGAAACTTTACTAATGGCTATTGAGACACGCCAGCACGCTTGCAGTGTTGCTATGGATGATGGCGAGGCTGATACGCTGGAACAGCCAAGCGCCCTCACGATCCTCACCAGTTACTTCTGCAAGGCAAGTTACCAGTGAAGATAGGAATCTCGCAGTGAGTGGTCCGACCCCACCAAATATCTTGAACGCCACAGGATGGAAAATGTAGTTGGCCGAAAGACTGCGGTATTTCAGGATTTTGTTCCGCTCGGCCGCAGAAGCTGTGGATCTCGCCCTGACCGCAGCATCCAGGATGTGCGAAGAAGCAAAGGAGTCGCTAACTGTTGAGTCCCAGACGAGGCATCTACTTTGCGACCAGGGGTACAGGGTGAGGCTGTCAGGTCTCCTTCCATCACATCTGGACAATTCAGATGGTTCCAAGATGGAGGGGATGTTTGCCCGGGCCAATCTCCGCTCTAGTATCAGGTTCAACTCCGTATGACGCTCGAAGCAACCAGCATTCAGGCGGTAAGAAAGGCCATGGAGGCCTGAGGAGTCGAAGAGCCTGTCACAACGACAGATCAAACCCGTGCATATATCAGCTTCCACTCTGAGGGCAATGGAGACACGAAGGTTGTCCAAGTTGAGTAGGCCACCAACATTAGCCACAGGATAGCATCAATCCAGTCACCTGAATATTTGGCGCTCGGAAACAGTAAGCGGCACCTTGAAAGTTGGTCCGACTGGATGAAGAGGGAGTTGAAGGTGGCCTTCAAAATTATGTTGTCCCAAGCTCTCTAACTCCGACAGTCCTCCACCTTCTCAGGAACAGACAAGCCCAATTTCCTCCAGTGTTGGAGAGTTTCATCCAACTCCCAGTTGGAACTGGTCCATGTTGGAGAGGAGAGGATGTTACTCATCAGGGTGATGCAGGCGTGGGTGGACGAAAGGAAGCAGGAGAGAGAGGGGGGGAGACCGCCAAATCGCTTGGGCAATGCAGCCTGATCGCGGGATGTTGGAGAGAGTCTGACATTGACTATGCATTCGAGTCTCTCAAAGATTAGGTTGTCGAAGCATTGGAGGCACGATGGGGATCGGTGAGATGAGCTGACTATGAATAAATATAGAAGCTTGGGGATCGAGAAGTAATTCCTAAGTATGAAAAAACCTTGATGAGGTTCGATAGGTTCAATATTTTTCAACAATTGTTTAATGGCAGCCACCTTCGACTGGAAAATAGACTCAAAGGCAAGGTCAGTGATTGGGGCACCTAAAGAGTACCAAGCCGATGGGGGAGAGACTGCAACGGAAGGGGAGGACTCTGCAAAAAGGTCAATAGTTGGTTGATGTTGAAAAGCCGGGTGGTTGAGGATCCAGAGCTCACATTTGGAGCTGCTTACTTGGAGGCCTCGGCAATCAAGCGCCCCAACCATCATATTAGCAATGGCGAGAACCCTGTCCGGAGGTCCCCCCACCCAAACAAGCATCCTCGAGATACCAGACATTGAGGTCTAGCTCAACGTCCATCTTGGTGGTGTTATCAATGCCCAGTGCGAACAGAGCAGGCCCAAGTGGGTTGCCCTGTTGGACTCCCGAGTCGGAGACAATGATCTAGTCACCGAAAGAGAGATAGGAAAGCTCCCGATAAGCCTGCCATGCAAGGCGGTAGAGTTGTAGGAACTTCTCGATTACTGAACTGAGGACAGCATCGCGGCTGATGGAGTCGAAGGCATTCTTAAGGTCAAGTTTGAGGATGACCTTGGGTGACAAGACGGGCAAGTTGACATAGGCTCTGATAGCTTCACATCACAATTTGGTGCCCACTCTTAGCTGGGTGGGAGAAAATTCCTCTTCCAATAAGCTAGAGAACGATTGTAAGCACACCTTTGTAGTGAGACGGCGAAGGATGCAGCAGACTGCAAGGGGGTGCAAGTCTCCATTGGGTTTGGTGAACCCAAATAATTTTGCACCGAAGAATAGTGGGCGGATATAAGGGACGACGTTTGCTGAAGAGAACTGGTTCACAAACTGAGTCAAATTCTCCAAGAGCTCAAGTCCGGCGTCACCGGCCGATAAGGAGATACCATCTTTAGGGTGTTGAGGCTGAAAGCCATCAATTCCCGGACCTGACCCAGCAGGGAAGGATGAAATCGCCTTTCTGATGCTATCAGAGGTGAAGACCGGTCTCAAGTATTCTGGGGGATCGAGCCAGTTTAGTTGATTATTAGGTGTCGATGGGTGTTTCTCTTTCAGACGGACAGCCCCTTTTATGTCGAATTCGCTGATATAAGTATTGACTGCACGCTTAAGGTTTATCGGTTGCTTGTCGGTAGGCACCATGCTCGATGTCAAATTGAGGTGAGAAGTGATTGGGGTGGACTCAAATAGCTGGAACTGTCGCTTGAGAGAGATTGTAAGGGAGCCTGATTTCACTTCGTGCACGTGGAGAGGGATAAACATACGTTTTTCAACAAGCTGGAGAGCGCGCGAGCAAAGCTATTCCGAGCT
This sequence comes from Octopus sinensis, assembly GCF_006345805.1. Classification (NCBI taxonomy): domain Eukaryota; kingdom Metazoa; phylum Mollusca; class Cephalopoda; order Octopoda; family Octopodidae; genus Octopus; species Octopus sinensis. The sequence goes on along the minus strand of NC_043001.1, from coordinate 44,161,496 downwards.
CCCTTAGGGATCCGGTTAACGAGCTTCGATTTAGATAAACCCTGGAGAGCTGCAACAAAGTCCTCAGTAGAGAGCTGGTTGTCGGGGTGTGAGGCGTGTCCACGGAGTGCAGGTCCAGTATGGAAGACTTTCGGCTTGAGTCTTGGTAATGCGGACACAACTCGTGTGGTAATATTGGTGGCACAGGTGAAAATTAATTGTCTTTAAATAACGGCTAGTGCGAGCACAGACAGCACAGTGAGGGGCGAGCTAGCATCAACCGACAGTAGAGGGCTAGCATTGGAACTCAATCGAGGGAGTGCAGCATTGATTCCGAAGGTGGGACTAGAACGGAGGTCGGGTGGTGGGGAGAGGGTTGAAAGTTGTAGGAGTGGTGGGGTTGGTAGGTTTAATTCCATTCGGAACCCGCGGTGGAGAGAGGTTAGCTTCTCTCGAGCGTACCGAAGTTGGTGGAGAATGAAAGGTCAGAGATTGATCTATTGTCACATAGTCGCTCCACTAGGCAGGTCTCGTCCTCTGTTTTGTACAGTTTTCTAGTTTGATTTTGTGAAATGGTAAACACTGTGAAGGCAATCGGGTACTTCTTAAGAAGAGTGAACCCGACACGTGCACCATACGCACACGCGCTAGTCAGCACCCACAATGAAAAAAAAAAAAAAAAACAACTCCACCTGTATAAATATGTGTAAATTGTAAATCGGAGGTGGTGGGGATCTATCTATCTATCTAACAAAATAAAACAACCGACTGAATGAAAGAAAATAAAACAAATTTTGGAATCAGAAATTGGTTAAGATTAGGGAATTTAACATTGCTTTCTATTTAAAAAAATATTTGTGCTTTTATGAATGAAAAAAAAAAAAAACTGGACCTTTTTAAAGTAATGGACAGAAATACTTTGTTAACAAAAATTCCAAAGAACGTCTCTTTTAGTTAGCGGTTGGAGGTAAGTGTTAAAGAAATACCCACGCTCAAATCCTATGAATGGGATACTTAATAAAATCTGATTAATGACAGGATTAATCCCGAAATTATATACATATTAATTTTCTTCTGACCTGGCTCTCACTCGGTTACGATGACGAGTGTTCCAGTTGGTACGATCAACAGAGCAGCCTGCTTATGAAATTAACATGCAAGTGGCTGAGCACTCCACAGACACATGTATCCTTAACGTAGTTTTCAGGGAATTTCAAGCGTGACACAGAATGTGACAAGACTGGTCCTTTTGAATTATATGTACCACTCCTTTTTTTTCCGGCTGAGTGGACTGGACCAACATGAAATAAAGTGCCTTGCTCAAGGACACGACACGCCACCAGAAATTGAGCTCCCGCCCTAACGATCATGAGCTGGACGCCCTAAGCACTAAGTGCACATCTTCACTTCTAAGCTAGTTAATTTTCTACAACCAGTAAATGTTGATTCTTTCCATTTTAATTTTCAAACTGAAGACATCAGGTTCATTTGAGGTTTTTGTTTGTTGTTTTTTTATCTGTGCCAGACAAACATGTTATCTCGATAACTGTCAGCGACAATAATCTATCAAATGTATTTGGTTACTGTAACCTAATCGACCTAGGTGAGGAAAAAATAAATAAATGTGAAGAAGCAAAGTATTATGAAGTCCCTTGTCACTAGCTAGAAACGGAGGCTGTCGACGTGTTTGTACACGTATGCCGTTATTTTAATACATCACACCTGATCAAAGGTACTTCGGGAAAATATTTTATTTTAAAAAATACGTAGTTTTTCAATATGAAGTACTTTTTAAAAGGTTAATATACATATCACATGCACTATCTGTCACTTCTATCTCTCTCTCTCTCTCTCTCTCTCTCTCTCTCACACACACACACACATCACCTACGTAATCTATTATCTAGCTATGTAATCTACACATTTATTTACCCCACTTCTCTTTATCTACCCCTTCTCTTTATCTATCTATCGTATTTGTTTATGTAATCTACCTATGTCTATCCGTCTTTTTATCTATACTTATTGTTGCTTAACTCTGCATCAGCCGTGATCCAAGCATGTATTATGGAATATAGTTTAACTTATATACTAGTTTTTTGAGTCGCAGTTCAGACCTGACAGAGAAAGATTTCGCTGCTGCTTAAGCGTATGGAACGACTTTGTGCGTGTGTAAATCCAAACCCTTCACAGATACTCACACAATCGTAAATAAAATCACTCGGCTTTAATATTATGTGTAAATGATTTTTGAACCAGTTTTATGATTTATTACTTTTAAACGCTTCAAATATTACCGCAAAATAGCTTTTGTTTAAAATATACGCTGTTTTACTCATGAAATCGCCGGTACTACGTACGATCGGCCAGGTTTTAAGAAGACACTTCTAGAAATAGAGTACAGGGGTGGTTCTCGGACCACATTTTATTTACAATGTATACAAATGATAATCTCTTGTTACATAATAATTTCTTATTATATAAGCAGTGGAAGCGGCGTAAGTATATGACCGATTTAACACTTAGTATCATTAATTTCTCAAAGTCTGTAAGACATTACCATAATTCATATTTCCCCTTCTCAGCATCACAAGTTGCTGTGAGCTGAATTTTATTTTCCTATTATATCTACACAACCCATTTTGAACAAACAAAATATATTTCCAGCCAAATGTCCCTAGTGGTGAAAAGGTTAAAATAAAGAGATAGAAAAATTTCCGACATTCTTCGTTCCTAAGGGATGTTTCTGTCCTCTGAAAGACATAAAGATGGTTTAGCATTGGAAAGATTAAATAAATAAAACAAACTAAAATTGAACGCTTGGAAACAGTAACTACTACTGAATTTCTAGTTAATACGTAGATGAAATTATTTACCTTGTGTCGGTATTTGTAGTATCCATAATAGACGTTTTAAATTGATTTTGTGCCTCCGCAGTATTTATACAGTATGAAATCGTTCACACGACACGCGCCCACCGTTAGGCCGCCGCTGATTGGCTACAATTCAGCATCTTGATTGGCTACCGTATGTTACTACTCATATTAACATAAACAATCATAACACTTGTGTTTGTCTGAAATGCTTGAGGTTTTCGGCGATTTTAGATTCGTATTGTCTTATTTATGTAAAAATCCATGCATAGGTCTGTAATAAATGAGCATAAGCACTGATGCTTCTTTCAAAGCACATAACTGTAAATGATTGTTTATATATATTGTGTTCGCAACACTTACATCTGTCCCTCTCACATTTATTTATTTATTTCCTTCGACGTGCTTCGCAGCACATCTCATTTTTTTCTCCTCTTCCATTAGCTGGATCATTCTGGTTCTCCCTGCCGAAGATCTGTTACATGTGACGCAGTTTGTTATCTGATTCCTTGACGGCCAGTTGACACCTGAGATTCTTAGCAACCTCTGGTTGCTCAGATTTCGCTCAGCCGCCATAAAGTGGTCCGATTGATCTGAAGGATATTAAGGCCTATTTTCTCGCATTGTTTTAGCTTGTAAGATGAAGCCACCCCAGTGGCTATGCGGACAGAATATTTATTACTTCTTGTTTAGCTAAATTCCATCCTCTAGCACAGGGGTCTCCAAAGTTTTCCAGCGGAGGGCCACATTGCTGAATTTTTAAAGCTACGGGGGCCAAGGTTCTAAATTATTTATTTTACCAAAAATATATAATAAATAGTGAATTAATAATTAAAAAAGGTTATTTATTCAGTACATAATCACAATGTATATAATATCAGTAACAATTAACATGTTTTTTTTAACTTTGATCAATAGGGGAAACATGAAATTGTTTCATTTCTGACAAAATTTTGTCCAACTGAGGTTCAAAATGAGTGGTTCCAATAACAAGCAATGCATTTAAATGTTCATCAGACAATTGTGATCTGTAGCAGGATTTTGTATATTTCATCTTTGAAAAAGTCTTCTCACACAAATATGTGGTGCCAAAAACTGAAATGAATTAAATGAAGAAATTGGTCGGATGGAAGGCATTTGTAGAATTCAATCAAATTTCCCTCTTTATATTTGTCCTTCAGGATGTCATTGGATTGCAAATCAATAACTTCCATTTGTAACTCAGAAGGTAAGTCTCCAATAACAGAGTTAAATGGATTTTCAAAAATTCTTAGTTTTGAAGAACATGCATCAAGATCAGAAAAACGTTCTTCAAACTGTTGTTTCAAAGCTAAAATGACATCTTGAGCAAACAAGTCTGGAAATGGAGTGGCAGCTTCCTGTCTATATTTGTCACATCGTGAAAATGAGTAAAGCAGCTTCTTGTTAACTGACTTTCAAATAGTATTAATTTCTTACGAAAAGCTTTCACCTTTGAGTACAAATCACAGATGAGTGAAGTTTCACCTTGTATCCATAGGTTGAAATCATTGAGATGCATAGTTAAATCGCTGAAAATGCTAATTTCCAGAGCCATTCACTGTCTTTGAGCAACACCTGTGAATGGTTTTTCTCATTTAAAAATATTTCAATTTCAGTTCGAAGCTCAAAAAATCTAGCCAGAATTTTTCCATAGCTTAGCCATCTTACTGAAGTATAGTAATTAGGTCTGGAAACTCAGCATTCATTTCCTCCAAGAAATCACGAAATTGGCGATGTTTGAGTCCATGAGATCTTATGTAGTTAACAGTGGAAATCACAGATCTAATACAGATGATAAATCAAGATGCTTTCCACACAGTGCTTGCTGATGAAGAATACAATGCAATACCAAGGTTTCAATCCACCGGAATTCTCAATTACTTTGTTAATTTGCCCAACTAAGCCCTTTTTGGTTCCACACATATTTCTGCCACCATCTGTTGTTATGCATTTTAGTTTTTTCCATTCCAAATTATACTCAGCCACTGACTTTTCCACTTCTCTAAAAATCTCTATGCCTGTTGTTGTTCCATGCATGCTGTGCACAGATACAAGTTCCTCAGTAATCTCAAAATTGGCATTTATTCCTCTGATGAACAATACAATTGGGATGTGTCTGATACATCAATTGACTCATCAAGTGCAACAGAAAAGCATACAAACTTGCTGGCTTTGTCTTTTAGCTGTGATTGAATATTTCTTTCATATGTTCAACCCTACGAGCAACAGTGTTCGCAGAAAGACTAATTGCGGAAAATAAATCTACGTTTTCTGGACACATTTCCTTAGCTACCTCATTCAAGCACTTTTTATAAGTTCACCATCTGTAAATGGCTTACCTTTCTTCGCCAAAAGGTTAGCAACATGGAAGCTTGCTCTTGTTGCTCTCTCTCTTTTTCTACAGCCTTCTTCTTGAAAACAAACTGCATTGATGATAAATTCTTCTTTAATTTGTCAAATTTCTCTTTACGTAGCTGTCCAATGAATAGGTAGTACTGTGATGAATGCTTTTTTTCATAATGTCTCCGAATGTTGTACTCTTTAAGTACTGCAATTGTGTCGGTGCATATAACGCATAGTGCCTTGTTGTTTGACTCTATGACAAAATAGTCTATGTTCCATTGTTCCTTAAAAACTCTACACTCAGAGTCGATTTTTCGTTTTCTTCCTTGAGCTAACATTTTTACCATGGGTCGACAGATTTTGCTCGACGATATATGTAAAAGGACGAAACAAGTAAAAACATATTCACAGGTCACTCGATACGTGCATTCACTTCGGCAGCGACGACGACAAATGACTCACACTTGTGCACAACGAAAACGCCAAGTCTGTGCTGACTGACGGAATGCGCATCGAACTTTACTCCACGCTGATTGGCGACTGCACCAGGATTAGAAACCACCACACAACGTCAGGCTCAATCCTCTCTATTCATCGCTCGTGAGATGTAGGTAACATCGATAAATCGATATTTGTCTTCTTTTATTATACTAGGCACGGACTTTTATTAACGTCATACTTGTCGTATCTGCTCTCTCGACAGTTGACGGAATAGGTTGACTTTTCTGCGACATCAATAAAGCTAGAAATTGAATCTCTGCTTCATTGTAAGCAGCACCATCCATCTCACTGACAATCGCCTATTATCTAAGATGAATGATAGGTAGCTCCATAGCGAAGTTAATTCATTTTATGGTGGTTCTGATGGGTCAGTTAAAACGGGGGGAGTGGAAAAGAACCTATATTTACACTAAAGTTTAGTGTATAATTTTTAATTCGCCGGCGCAATTTAAAGACATTAATTGATGGCAAATCAATTAGCGTCGTCTTGCGTCTATTTGCTGTACTATATTTGTCAAACGTATTAAAAGGGGTGTAAAGTATATTTGTTTTTGTATGATTTCGGCAAGGCTTGTTTTTCGACATTTGTTTTATAATTTTGGAGGACAGCTCGGCGGGCCGGATTAAAAACCTTGGCGGGCCGAATCCGGCCCGCGGGCCGTACTTTGGAGACCCCTGCTCTAGCAAATAGACTACATGCTCGCTTCCGTGAAGTAGTCCTTCCGTTGGGTCAGTAGTCCGGTATTTTTGTAGCTTGGTTGAACCAGGTCATACGCCCCGCTACCAAAGCTACCGAACAACCATTATGAGGTACTAAAGTAGGATTTCGCAACAGGTGATACAGGGTTCATAGTAAGGAAAGAATGGGCTTCGAGAATTGTTTATTGTCAATTGCCTTCATCATGCATCAAAATGCTAAACATTCATCTCTCAAAAAATGTCACCCAGAAGATCATCCAAACCTATGCTTCCTCAAATATGAACGAAGACAACGGAGTGGAAGCATTCTACCAAGAGTTAGGGAAAACGCTAGCTCACAAATCAACTTATATCCTAGTGATGGGTAATTTCAATACAAAGATTGGAAAAGGGACCAGGGCAACAGGGAGAGAAATATGATCGTAAGTTTGATTCAAATAAGAGGAAGAAAAGAAGATAATGTTTGGTTACCAAGGCAGGAAGCAATTTGGAAGGAGATGGATCTGGATAGCTCCAAATGCTCAACACAAAAATGAAATTGACTACATCCTGGTCAATAAACAGGGCATATTCAGATTGGCACAGCTGAAGCACCATTTCATTGATTGTACCATGACATTTTATTTTGTTTAGTTTGTTATATCAACTACCAGTGTATGATATAAGTCTATTGAAACATAATTTATAAATAACAGCAGAATAGCAATTTTTTTCTTTCAGTTTTAGTTACAGCTGGAGGGGATTTATTCAATGATATTGGTTTGAGAGGATGAGTAGGAGCACATGATTTTTTGTAGGGCTTTTGAGACTGGTGAAGAAAGGAGGCGGTTATCCTTAGCCCTTTAGCATTTAAACTGGCCATATCTGGCCCCAGTATTTTACTTATTTTATGTTCAAACTGGTCAAATCCTTTTCCTTACACCTACCCTACAAAGGCATTTTAAAGATAAACAATCACATCATTGAAATCTTGGGGCTACAAGTTAAAGATCATCATCATCGTTTAACGTCCGCTTTCCATGCTAGCATGGGTTGGACGGTTCAACTGGGGTCTGGCAAGCCCGAAGGCTGCACCAGGCCAGTCAGATCTGGCAGTGTTTCTACAGCTGGATGCCCTTCCTAACGCCAACTACTCCGAGAGTGTAGTGGGTGATTTTATGTGCCACCGACACAGGTGCCAGACGAGGCTGGCAGACGGCCACGCTCGGATGGTGTTTTTTATGTGCCACCGACACAGGTGCCAGACGAGGCTGGCTGACGGCCACGCTCGGATGGTGTTTTCTTATGTGTCACCGACACAGGTGCCAGACGGGGCTGGCGGACGGCCACGCTCGGATGGTGTTTGTTATGTGCCCTCAGCACGGAGGCCAGTCGTTGCGGTACTGGCTACGATCACGTTCGGATGGTTTTCTTATGTGCCACCGGCACTGGTACCACAAGGATACAAATTCCATTGATGTTCATCTATTTTGATTTGGTTCGATTTGATTTGATTTGATTTGATTCGATTCTCACTTGCCTCAACAGGTCTTCACAAGTGTCACAAGAAGGAAGGTATGCACAGGTGGACTGACTACGTCCCAGGTAGGGGCCACGGATTATGGCTTCACTAGTCTTGCCGGGTCTTCTCACGCACAACATACTTTCATAGGTCTCGGTCTCTAGTCATTTCCATGGTGAGACCTAACGTCCGAAGGTCGTGCTTCACCACTTCGTCCCAGGTTTTCCTGGGTCTACCTCTTCCACGGGTTCCCTCAACTGCTAGGGATTGGCACTTTCTCACACACCTATCTTCATCCATTCTCGCCACATGACCATACCAGCGCAATCGTCTCTCTTGCACACAACAACTGATGCTTCTTAGGTACAACATTTCTCTCAAGGTACTAACGCTCTGTCGAGTAAGTACACTGACATTACACATCCATCGGAGCATACTGGCTTCGTTCCTCACAAGCTTACGCATGTCCTCAGCAGTCACGGCCCATGTTTCACTGCCATGTAGCATAGCTGTTCGTACACATGCATCATACAGTCTGCCTTTTACTCTGAGCGAGAGGCCTTTAGTCACCAGCAGAGGTAAGAGCTCCCTAAACTTTGCCCAGGCTATTCTTATTCTAGCAGTTACACTTTCAATGTAAATAAATAAAAGATTATATTTGACAGAGTTATCTGAATGCTAAAGGGTTAAACCAGTGTTTCCCAAACTTTTTGCGCCAAATTGCAATATCGCCCACCTATAGACCAAAAATGCTCTCTTGCCCACTTGAGTAAAAAAAAAAAAACCTGACACAACCCCCACCAACACTAAATCCCCTAGGAGAACTCCCCACTTCTATCATTTGACATACACACTATATCGTAGACTCGTTTCCAGCTTAGTGCCATTTGGATTAAACATGCATAGTTTACAAATCCCTTATTGTGGGCTTAGTTTTGCCATTAATATGAATAAAATTCTAACGTTAGTTCTATATTATGCAGCGGGTAAACTTGCGTTTTGTTTTACACTGAGTTTTATTTTTCCCAAATGAACCATTGATCAGAACTACTGATGCAAAAATAATTAATGATTGTATCATAAAGGAAAAGAAAACTTTTTAATGAGTACCATGTGTTTGGTGCGATACAACTAGTGCGGATACATTTGGTTTCAAACTTGTCAACTTTAGATGCACGTCTCCTCATTGTGTCACATCCAGTCCAATTCTTTTGTGAGAAAGTAAAGTTCCAACATGTCTAAAACCAGATTCAACCAGGTATAGGGTAGGGAAGGCAAGCAAAAGTAATTTCAGATGTTTCCGCTGACTGAGTTACGAATTCAATATACTTTGATGCTCCTACAAACCGTAACCATTATGGTGATATCGCATTGTGGCGTCATTGTCATTTTATAATTCTATCAATTCCTCCTGAACGTCGTCCTCGCAATCGACTGCTTCGACCTCAAACGGATTGCTGTACCAATTTGGAATATTCAGCGCAATAACATCTTGAAATCGCTCCACCATGTCATCGTGCAATGATTGTAAATATTTGCGATATGTAGTTAAATCCTCATCAACCAATTCCTCTTCCAAAGAGTCAAGTTGTGGAAATTGATGGAATTGAATATTTTCAGTAATTTCCAGAAAATTTTTGCGAATGTGTATTCTACACAAAGGCCTTCATACGATTATGCAACAAAAAAAAAATTGTGGCGGAGCGTGATTTAAGGCCTAGGCCTATTTGGCTGCTATTTTTAGCACGCATGACAACCATCTCAATGACTGTGCGGACGTCTCATGTGAGTAAGAATTCGATAAAAGAGCATCTTTATGCAGACTTAATTTCTAAAAATTCGGCATTCCTTCGATATATATTTCTTTACTACCCACAAGGGGCTAAACACAGAGGGGACAAACAAGGACAGACAAACGGATTAAGTCGATTATATCGACCCTAGTGCGTAACTGGTACTTAATTTATCGACCCCGAAAGGATGAAAGGCGAAGTCGACTTCGGCGGAATTTGAACTCAGAACGTAACGGCAGACGAAATACGGCTACGCATTTCGCCCGACGTGCTAACGTTTCTGCCAGCTCACCGCCTTGGCATTCTTTCGATATAACTCGACAAAATCAAAACACTTCACTTCGAGTGTTTCCGTGAAAAGCTGAAAAGCACGTGGTCAACTGTCGTGAAATGGGAGGAGGAGAAGAAAACTAAAGAGTTCTACTTCCATGCGAACATGTTTCTGTGTGTGTGTGTGTGTGTGTGTGCGTGTGCGTATGCGTGTGTGTGTGTGTGTGTGTGCGCGCTTGTTCCTGTATCTGTGTGTTCGTGCTTGTTCTTGTTTTTGTGTGTGTGCCTGTTCTGTTATGTATTTATTTGTTGTGGAATATAAATATAACGAAATTATGCCAGCAACGTCGCATTTTAAACTTGAAGAAAAAAATGCCTTGCATATTTGTTCTTACCTGCTTCATGTATAAGTACCAGTTTCAATTCATCTGCTACTGATGATTCAAGAATTTCCGTATGAAGGAATCAGGGCTGGATCAACCATTAAGCAAAATAAGCACATGCTCAGAGCATCAAGGGAAGTGGGGCACCACAGAAATAGTAAATGGTGTACTTGGGTACTTAAAAAATGAACACCCTATTGAATGCTTTTTAACCTTTCAGGAATTGAACAGTCATACCAGTGTGGAAATGACAAATCAGGTGTTACAGTCATCATCATCATCATCGTTTAGCGTCCGCTTTCCATGCTGGCATGGGTTGAACAGTTCAACTGGGGTCTGGGAAGCCAGAAGGCTGCACCAGGCCCAGTCTGATCTGGTAATGTTTCTACGGCTGGATGCCCTTCCAACGCCAACCACTCCATGAGTGTAGTGGGTGCTTTTTACGTGCCATCAGCACAGGTGCCAGACGAGGCTGGCAAACGGCCACGATCAGATGGTGCATTTTATGTGCCACCGGCACAGAGACCAGACGAGGCTGGCAACGGCCATGATCGGATAGTGCTTTTTATGTGCCACTGGCACGGAGGCCAGGCGAGACTGGCAATGGCCGTGATCGGATGGTGCTTTTTACGTGCCACTGGCACAGAGGCAGTCGGAGCAGTGCTGGCAATGGACATGTTTGGATGGTCTCTTATGAGCCCCCGGCACTGGTATCATAGCTGTACTTATATGAAATTTGTAAGTTAAACTTTCCAAAATGTGGAGGCTAGTCTTATGATAATGTTGCTAAAATGTCTAGGAATTATAAGAGGATGCAACAAAAACCTTATAAACAAACAAGTTTGCTATATAAGTAACCTGTGCAACTTATTCACTGAATGTGGTAGGCTGAAATGCTGTTGACTGCTGTCAAGATTTCTTCTTTACAGTGCAGTTGCTTTATACCTATTTTTCAATCTCAACCAACTGGTGGAAAATTCTGAAAGGTTGTTTTGGAAATGAAAGTGCTTTAAAATCCTTCTCTAATACCATATGGGAGGCACATGCTATGGCAACAGCAACCATTTTGAATTTTTTCCTAAAAATTTTGGAAGTGTTTAGACTGTAAAGATAAAGAACTGTCACAAAAGTGAAAAATCAAAAGTGAAGCAAATGATATTGCAAATAAGATGCAAGATCTAGAATTCATTTTTAAGATGAATTTTTGGAATGAAATTATGCAAAATTTTCATAGAGTTCTACAGATCGAGGATGTAAACTTAAAAACATGTACAGATTCGTATAGATCATTAACTGACCAACTGTACACTTCACAAATTGAATTTGAATGGTATGAAGCAGCTACAACGGAAATGCTACAAGACATTGATTACAAAGCAGCACAAATTCACAACCATATCAGGAAGAGGGCACCCAATAACAATGACAGAGATGCACTAGAAGTATATGTGATCACCAAAGATAAATTTCGTATCATTAGTGTGCCATAAATTTAGTGCCACAAAAAAAAAGTAAAACAAGATTCAGTCATACTGAACAGATGACAATATTGAGTGTATGTTTCCAAACATAGACATTATCTTTCATATATCTTTCTCAGCTGAGTGTTCATTTTCTCAGTTGAACTATATTAAAAATCTCATCAGAACAACTATGCAACAAGGCCAGCTGACTGCTTTATCTCTATTAATATAGAAACAGATGAGGTATGTGAGATTAATTTTGAGGATTTGGTCAAAGACTTAACAATTAAAAGAACCTTTTCAAATATAAACAGAGTGGAAGTTTACAAAAATAAACATTATTTTTCATCTCATTGTTAGTTTCATTTCATTTTGAAAAATAAAAATTTATTTTATAGTCTATTGCTGTTTATATTTTAAATTACATATATATGGGGGCACCAAAATCTTTTAAGTACTTAGGGTTAAGTACTTAATCCAGCTCTGCTAAGGATGTTATGAATACTTACATGACAAGCTACAAATACTGCTAACTGTAATTCTCATTTTGCTGTTTTGCTACTAATTATAAAATGGCTTCATTAGTTTGTTGTGATGTGAGTAGTGCAACCAACTAGGAATTTGAACATCAGAACAAGATTGTGTTACTTTTAAGTTGCTGAACAGTTAAGATGTTAATCTGTTGGATTAATATCCTGACACAATGCTGTCTTTCTGAAAAAGCACTTAACTCACAATGGTTAGGCCACTTAACTCTAAGTACATGCTACGTACTAGCAGTATAACATGTTTTCATAGGCTGCAAAAATATACAATATGACTGTTGACACTTTCATTAGCTTGCAATGTTAAAATCCTTTCTTAGATAAAACCTGCAGCATACTTTATACCCAGAGAAAAAGATGTCTTTTATCAGTGCAACATAGTCTCAAAAATAAGGGCCAGCATGTTTTCTGAAGTACATAGACTGTCTGTCAGTGATTGTTACTGTACAAGATTATGTGGAGGAATATTCTGATGTCAGTAGGTTCAATATAGTGTTTTTCACATTCACAGCACTCAAAATCATGTTCATTAATACTAGATTAATCATGAGCATAACAAGTTCCAACTTTCTCTAAAATCATACAAATAAAGTTTCATATGTATAAAAATAAATAAGTTTGTGTGATCTGAGTCTGAAAAACAAGGTGTAATTGTCAAATTGTAGGTATTTTCCATTAAATATTTTATTAAAACATTTTAAAAATATATAAAAATTGCACAATCATATATCTTATAAGGTAACAGCAGTTATTCTTTATAGTATATTCTCTCTATTAGTACTAAACACATTGAAATTAAATGTTTAACTACTAGTGATGAAATATAAAAAAAATCTTTATATATATAAACGGCAAAATGTTTGCGTGTGTATCCTTTATACAAATCCACAAATTTTCAGTTAGAGGGCTTGCACTTTCTATGGTCATTCGAAACCGTCCAAGTGTGGTCGTGCACATCTTTACATTTCCCCAGTCACCCCGCAAAGCCATTAAAAAAATCGATACACAGACTCCTTATGTTTCAGGTAACAAAAGTCTTTAATACAAGGGACATGACTCACTCCAGCAGTTTAATCTAAAGATATTAAACCATTGCAAAGGAAATAACTCTTTATATATATATACCTCTTTACTACCCACAAGGGGCTAAACACAGAGGGAACAAACAAGGAGAGACAGACAGTCGATTCCATCAACCCCAGTGCGTAACTGGTACTTGATTTATCGACCCCGTAAGGATGAAAGGCAAAGTCAATCTCGGCGGAATTTGAACTCAGAACGTAACGGCAGACGAAATACGGCTACACATTTCGCCCGGCATGCTATCGTTTCTGCCAGTTCCCCGCCTTCTTTATATATATGTGTGTATATATATCTATATATATAAAACTCAACTTGTGTGTCTGTGTGTGTATCTGTGTGTGTGTCTGTGTGTTTAACTTCCCGGCACATCTCCTAGCCAACAAATCATAGAACCACCAAAAATGGGTCACTTAAAGTTTAGGCGAATGAAAATTGAACTGCGCTATTTCTGTTCCGAAATTCATCTCACAAGTGCAAAAATCGATAATGTGTTTGTTTAGGCCTTATCCCATGCATTGAATAGTGAACTTTACTCAGTCAGCTGTTTGACGTGAACTGTGTTCACCATGCGTGCAAGCATGCGTAAATTGCATGAAAAATAAAAAATCAAGTTATAAAAACGAATCGCCGTAAACATTGTAGAAATTCGGCAAAGAAATGAGTTTTCAGGATGTAGCCTGGAGGGGTTTTTCGTATTAATCGTTTGGACTTTGTGAACACATACCAATTGTTTTCATAACATTTTTAATGCTTTGAATTAAATGTGACCATTTTGCGTTGAGTCTGCAGTTTGAATCACTTAACCAAATTTTAGTAGGCTGTATTTTTGATCATCACGATACATCGCTAGCGACTCCCTGAAACTCTTCCCTGAAATCCCCGTTGAAAAATCTATTATATATATAATAATACTTTGAATGTGACTCCTGAGAAGAGTAAAAGTAATTATCCGATGAACGACAGGTATTACTGCTAGTATATATATATATATATATATATATATATATATATATAAAACACACGCACATATATATATATTATAGCCTCAGTTTTGTGAGTGGTTTTTGTACTCAGAAACTGAAAGGAGTCTGTCATATATATATATCTCTATATATATAAAATTGAAATGTGTTTTTACCGCTTGGATCGCTTTCAATGCCACTACGTCCCGTTCGATTCGCTCCAAAATTTACAGGAACCTGTAGAATGAGGTGACGATGCCCGTGGGCTACCTTAGAAATCCCTAGCTTAAAAGGTGTGGTTGCTAGGGGCCATCTTCCTCACTCACGCTATTTCCTCCATTACCCTCTCACTCCTCTTCATCTATAACTTTGACAATTCCACCCCGTTATTTAATGTATCTGTCACTCTCGCTATTTCCTCTCTTTTTCATATGTTTTTGTTTTTGGTTTTTCACTGTTTGATTTGCCTATTAGTGGTTTTATCTCTAATTTAATTTATACAGATATATATCTCATTTGTATACATTTGTATATATAATGCGTGCACACACACACACACACACACACACACACACACACACACACACACACACACATATATATACATATATATATATATATATATATAATGTGTGCATTACGTAGTCGGTCGATTCAGCTGAAAATATGCACACCTATGTTAAAAGTGCTGGCAAGTTTGCATGACAACTATTTTTTTCCTCAAATGAAAGGCGTCACCTCTAGGACAAAATTCCTCATCTTATAAAATGTGGCCCCAGTAGACCCGAATGAAATCGGGTTATATTAACCAAAATGTGAAAAGGGGTCTAAATGGGGCTGGAAGGGGATTAAAATCTCAAGGAGCGGGTGTTTAGGAATTCTCTGTTACATCAAGCTAAAAAATTTGCGCCAGCCTTTTAATCGTCAATGTGTTGCCGTCCATGATAAAGAAGTTTTGAATGCTTGCCATGGTGAGTCTACTGTCGTGAGAAAGAATCACTTCAAAACTTGGTGTTTACGAATTTTCTTTTACATCAAGTTCAAAATTTTACGCCAGCCGTTAAACTGTCAATACGTTGCTGTCCGTCATTAAGAAATGCCAGCCATGGTGACTCTACTATCCTCAGATTCTATCCCTTCAAACTTTAGTTTCCAATATTTTATTATTTTTATTCAGCTCGCAAGTTCGTCTGTCCCTTTTAAATGTTAGCATTTTGCTGTCTGCCTTGAAGCAGACCTTTCTGTTGCCACTGCCTGATATTTATGATTGATCTTTCTAAATATTTTATTTCTCAACTTACTCAAGATCTTCTGTTGTTTATAAATGGGAGAGAGATAGATAAAGATAGAGAGTAAGAGAAAGCGAGGGAGAGTCCGAGAGAAAAGAAAAGTAAGAGAGTGAGAAAGTGAGAGAGAAAGGAGAGAGAAACAAAGACGGAGAATCATCATCATCATCATCGTTTAACGTCCATTTTCTGTGCTAGCACGGGTTGGACAGTGTGACCGGGGTCTGGGAAGCCAGGAGGCTGCACCAGGCTCCAGTCTGATCTGGCAGTGTTTCTACAGGTGGATGACCTTCCTAACGCCAACCACTCTGTGATTGTAGCGGGTGCTTTTTTCGTGCTGCCGGCACAGGTGCCAGGGGGGCTCGTAGAGGCAACGATCGGTTGGTGCTTTTTACGTGCCACCGGCACAGAAGCACGTCAAGGCGGCGCAGCAATTGGCCACGTTCGGATGGTGCTTTTTATGTGCTGAAAAGAAGCAACAGAAAGTAACAACCACACTCTTACCCGCGCGTAGAGCGGGTCACCTTCAGCTAGTATATATATATATATATATATATAATATATATATATATATATATATATATATATATATATATATATGTGTGTGTGTATATTTGTGTTTTTGTGTGTGTGTTTATACCCCCACCATTGATTGGCAACTGATGTTGCAGTGTTTACATTCCCATAGATTTCGTCAAAATACACTGTTAGAATAGGTACTAGGCTTACAAAGAATAAATCCTGTAGTTGAATTTTTTCACATGACTGAAACAAGTAAAACAATGAAAAAACTATGCCATTTTAATCCCGAGCAAGGCCGGGTATCTCTACTAGTAAACAATAACTGGTTTTGCTGAAATGGCTTGGGTGGTATTATAAATAGCCTTATGTAAACTATATTTAGTCACATAGAAATCTACTGTAAACATATTGTCAAAAATGAAAAAGGAAAAAAAAAACTAAATGAATAAGTTAAATATTACTAAATTGTATTGACAATTATTTTGTCAGTGCAACTGACAAAATATTGTCAATACAATTTAGTAATATTTAACTTATTCATTTAGTTTTTTTTTTCCTTTTTCATTTTTGACAATATGTTTACAGTAGATTTATTCATTAAAATATCTTTGTAGGTTTAACAAAATAATATTTGACTAAATCTCTTTTAAACAGCTGAATTATAACAAAACAACTTTAAAAACGAATTTATTTGTTGTTGATTTAGGAAACAATGCTATCTTTTTGTCAACATTGCTAGATTTACCTGTTAAAAGAAGATTGTTTATAGCTTTAGCATCAAATTATAAAACAACAAATTCAAGGCTAAATTTGTTTTTAATAATAATGATGATAGTGGTAGTGTTGATGGCAGTGGTAGTGGCTATGAAGTAGAGAAGTGTGGTGGTGATAGTTCAGTTGGTGATGATCAGATAAATGAACCTTTGTCAAATTCCTTTAACCAGGCATAAAACTGATTTTAGCAGAGTATTTGGTTAATAAGATCAACTGACACATGTTTCCTTTTCCCTTTGCCATTTAATATTCTACTTGTTTTATGTTTAAACTGACCAGATCCAACCTCTCACACTTACCCTACAATGTCATTCACAAAATATACAAACACACCATTGAAACCTTGAAGCTACCAGATAATGTGTGATTAATTAAAAAATATGTGAATAAATAAGTATTACATTTGAAAGAGTAATCTGAATGCTAAAGGGCTAAACACAGAGGGCTGAAATACTCAAACAACCATAGCAAGATTTAAGTTCTCCATCCATTCATCCAAGTCAAGCAACTTTCCTGGAACCAAAGTAACTCTTCCATACCAGATGGCCCAATCAATCCCTAAGGCATGAACGTTTAGCCTGAGTTATAGTCACATTGATCTTTTGCTAGTGTAAATATCTCATCTGAACATACCACAACTACAGATAACTGAACTGGTTAATCCTGCTGTCTGTTCATCCATTCAGCATGTAGTGATATTTGCCATTGATTCAATAAGTGCATTTGTTGAAATAGTTCACATCCACCATGCTGCATCCCATAATTTCAATGTACACTGACTCAAGTCATTACATGTTATTTAACCCATGGCTGGAACCTGACAAGTGTTGTTACTCCGGGGTCAGAGTAGACTGGGAACAAGTAGTAGCTAAGAGGTGGTTTCACACTCCTCAAAACCCAAGAAATCCTGAACCAGGATCCCACTACAGGATGCAGTTCAAAGTCTGCTCTTCTTGTTGCCAACTCCCATCTGCTTCTATGCAAGGTAACATTTTCCCACCATAGTCTGAATGTCTTCATGGAAGACTGCAAACAAATATTACCATTTTATGTTGGTTGTATGAAGTCTGTTTAGAGTTTGCAAGTGCACGTGTGCACACACACACACATGCATGCACGCACGCTCACATACACACACACACACACACATACACACACACATTTCCATCAACAGTTTTGATACTTGCTGAGTGGAAGGTATTCATAAGCCATTTAAGATATGCACAAAATCCGTTAGATTCACTTCAACATTTGAATTTAATTTGTCAAAATATTTTTACCACTTTGAGACCGTGACCTGTTCACTGACAAAATTCCAAGATGCAGCATGGAATTTTGTGAGTGAACAGGTCGCAGTCTCAAAGCAACAAAAATTTTTTTTGCAAATTAAATTTAAATGTTGAAGTGAATTTAACAAATTTTGTGTGTTTCTTAAATGGCTTATAAACACCTTTGACGCTGCAATTGTTTTCGTTCCAGCACACAATCTCAGATCAGGTCACTTGCTATGCAAGTACATCTCCATAGTTTTGATACTATTGTGACTCAATCCTATTGTGACTACAACACTATAGTGACTACAATACTATTGTGACTATTGTGACTACAATAATATTTCAAAACTATAGTGACTACAATACTATTGTGACTATTGTGACTACAATAATATTTTCGAATACAAGCACAAGGACACACACTTGGAGGAAGGAAACTGCCCATTGTAATGACAGTATCATTCAAGTACTTGAATGGTACTTTATTTCATTGATCCCAGAAGGATGAAAGACAAAATTGATTTTGGTGGGATTTGAACTCAGTATTGAAAGAACTGAAACAAATCAAATAATAACAACAACAATCATAGTAATGACATGATGGTTGTGTTGGTGGCAGATGTTTAAATGAATCCTTATTAATACACTACATAGGCATGACAGTGTGGTTTAGAATTTTACTTAGCAATCATGTAGTTTTGGGTTCAGTCCCACTGCAAAGCAGTTCAGGCAAGTATTTTCTACAATAGCCCTGGTTTACCTGAATTTGGTGAATGGAAATTGGAAACAAGCCCATTGTGTGTGTGTGGGGGGGGGGGGCAGATTGTAAACAAACCTCACCATCATATATGCAGTAATGTTTGTCTGCAATCTTCAAGGAAAGCATCAAGACTCTGGCAAGAATATTATCTTGTTTGGAAAAAGATGAGAGTTGGCAACAGGCAGATCAGAAGAGCATCCATCCACAGAAATTCTATATCAATGAATTTTGTTTGACCCATGCAAGCATAGAAAAGTAGGCATTAGCATGATGATGATGATGATGATGACAACTGATAGTAGTTTCATAAGCTTATCTTGTTACATGATGACAAGACAGGTGCTATGGCTCCAAAGCATTCTCCAAAGGTGCTTATTTTATCTTTCACTCATTACAGATTGAGCAGATATCAAAGTGTTTATATCAATGACTATTATATTTTAACAAAAATATTTAAGTCTGTGTTTGTTCTTGGCTTTGAGTAAAATACAATACAGGAGGATCAGTTAATTATGATTTTATTCAACATATTCCCCTTTCAGATTCACACACTTATTGCAGTGGTCCTTAAGTTTTTCTAAACCTTTTAAAAGAACTCGGAAGGTTGGGCCTCCAACAAGGCCTTATGCAATACTCATAAAGCCAGGAACTTTTCAGCACCCCCTCGTACATACACACACATATCCACATTTGCACATAAGTAATTATACATATCTACATGAACATAAGCATGTGTTGGTAAGATAAGAATGTAACAGTGAAACTTAACAAGATGTCTCAATTGTTATTTAATTTTTTAGTCAGGGTGATTTGACACCTCTTATATTTGCAGTGTTATCTTCATATTTCAGCAGTAAAAAAAAAAATGATTAATCCTAAAAGACCAAACTGTAGTTAAAGGAAAACATTAGAAATTAATCGATATTATTCCATAAACATTTTTGCATTGTACAGACCAGTGCTACTCAAAGTGGTGGTCTGCGGACTGGTGCCAGTCTGTGAGCCATCAACTGTCAGAATGCAGCGTATTTCCAGAAAAGAAAGAAGCATTACAAAATACTTATGTAATATTGTATTATTTGTTTAAAATAAATATAAGATAAAAAAATTGTCAGCTTTTATTATATTCATTATATATATTGTTTCTGGTATAAATTAATATTACTAAGAAATATTACTGGTCCCTGGAACATTCGAAAAAAAAACTGCTGATATGCCACATCAGGTAGTTTGAAAAAGCACTGGTGTAGATGACAGTTTATTCACTGCACCCTCTGTATATACATATATATGAACATATATATATATATATATATATATATTATACGTATATATATGTGCACACACACATACACACACACACATATATATTCTTTTATTCTTTTATTTATTTCAGTCATTTCACTGTGGCCATGCTGGAGCACCACCTTTAGTCAAACAAATCGACCCTAGGACTTATTCTTTGTAAGCATAATACTTATCCTATTGGTCTCTTTTGCAGAACTGCCAAGTTACGGGCACATAAACACACCAGCATCAGTTGTCAAGCGATGGTGGGGGGGGGGACAAACACAGACACACAAATATACATACATATATATAAATACGATGAGCTGCTTTCAGTTTCCATCTACCAAATCCACTCACAAGGCTTTGGTTAGCCCGAGGCTATAGTAGAAGACACTTTCCCAAGGTGTCACGCAGTGGGACAGATCATGGAACTATGTGATTGGTAAGCAAGCTACTTATCACACAGCCATATATATATATATATATATATATATATATATATATATATATATATATATATATATATATATATGTATACATACACACACACACATATTGGGTCATCCTATAAATAATGTGGTTTTTTTATACTTCTTTTAATTTTCAAAATTGAGATAAATAAAGTTCTTTTTTAATCTAAAATATACTCTCCTTCATTTTCTACAAGGCCCTTCAATCTATCTGGTAGACTTGTAAGGCCCCTCTTCCAAAATTCACTTGTCTGTGATGAAAAATACTCCTCCAGTACTGTTCTGACCCCATCTACAGAGTTCATATTTTTCCCGTCCATATGAGTTTGTAGACTGCAGAATAAATGATAATCAGATGGAGCAATGTCTGCCGAATATGGCAGGTGGGGCATCGTTTTCCAGTCAAACTGCTCCAGCCTTTTGAATGCTATCCTCATTTCATGTGGCCAAGCATTATCCTGAAGGAAGAACACCTTTCATCTCGAAACCAAAGATGGTCATTTTTCTTTTAGCGCTGACTTGAATGACTGGTTGAATGACCAAATCCAAGCTTCTCAGCTCATTCCTCAACAGATACGATGGTATAGTGTTCCACCAAGGTTTGCAGAACGTCCTCATCAAGCTCTACAGACTTCCAGGACAATGCTCATCTTCTAGGCTGTAGTTTCCGGCTTGGCATTTCTGGAACCACTGTTGACATTGCTTATACTTATTGTCTGATTTACATATACTGCATTGATATTCCTCACATTTTCTATTGCATTGTTGCTTTTATTGAACTCATAAAGCAAAACATGCTGAATATACTCCTTTGTCACTTCCATTATAACTTTGAAAAAATAACTGTTAAAATCAAACAGCACTCTTCAAAACTTGCACTAAGAATAAGTACAAGGTAAAACTACTACCTGCTTTTATAACAAGTAGATGCAGGTACTTTATCCCATTCTCTTCTGACTTTTAGTTCATGCAATTGAAAAGACTGCATTATTTATGGTATGACCCAATATATATGATGGAGTTCTTTCAGTTTCCATCTACCAAATACATTCACAAAATTTTGACCGGCCCAAGACTATAGTAGAAGACCTTTAACCCTTTAGTGTTTAAACTGGCCATATCCGGCCTAAAATATTCTACATGTCTTATATTCAAATAAACAATCATTGAAACCTCAAAGCTGTAAGATAATGCATGATTAATTAAAAACAATTTGAGCGAAAAATTATTACATTTAACAGAGTAATCTGAACAATAAAGGCGGCAAGCTGGCAGAAATGTCAGCATGCCGGGTGAAATGCTTAACAATATTTTGTCTGTCTTTACATTCTGACTTCAAATTCTGCTGAGGTCGACTTTGCCTTCCATCCTTTCGGGGTCGATAAATTAAGTACCACTTGCGTACTGGGGTCAATCTAATCGACTGGCCCCTTACCCAACATTTCGGGCCTTGTGTCTAGAGAAGAAAAGAATCTGAACACTAAAGGTGCCACACAGGGCAACAGAAACAAGAACCATGTGGTTTGGAAGCAAACTTCTCACCACAATGCCATGCTTGTACCTGTGTGTGTGTGTGTGTGTGTGTGTGTGTGTGTATTTATTTTAAATGTATGTATATGTATATGTGCGTTTGTCTTTGTGTTTGTCCCCATCACTAACCATTTGACAGTGATTGATTTGTTTACGGTTACATAACTTAGTGGTTCAGCAAAAGAGACTCAACAAAAACATAAGTACTGGGGTTGGTTTGTTTCATTAAAATTCTTTGAGACAATGCCCCAGCATGGCCACAGTCCACTGACAGAAGCAAGTAATAGAAGATAAAAGATATAAGCATTCTAAAAACATATGGAAAATTTCACATAATAAGGATAATTCAATGTATTTTTATTTTCACATTAAATCTATTTTTTCTTTCATTTTTAAAGTCATTGACATGTGATGCCATGCAGTCTTATATCTTTTAATACATTATAATGATAAGTAAATGATAAATTTATAATGAATTTAAAAATAAATGTTCTTCTCTTTTACTTGCATGCAGTCATGCTGGAGCAACACCTTGAAGGGTTTTTAGTCAAACATGTCAACCTCAGGATTTATTGTTTTTAAGCCTAGTACTTATTCAATCAGTTTCTTTTGCTAAACTACTAATTTCAGGGATGTAAACACACCAACACCAGATGTCAAACATATAGATACATATGCACATGTGCGCATGCACACACACATACATACATACATACATACATACTTACACACACACACACACACACACATTTATATATATACACAACAGGCTTCTTTCAGTTTCCATATACTAAATCCACTCACAAGACTTTGGTCAGTCTGAGGCTATAGTAGAAGACACTTGTGCTTGGTGCCATACAGTGGGACTGAACCTGGAACCATGTGGGAAGCAAGCTTCTCACCACACAGCCATACCTGCACTTAATAGTATATATTTTTTGCAATGTTTCCATCATACTATATTTGGCTGTGTGGTAAGTAGCTTGCTTACTAACCACATGGTTCCGGGTTCAGTTCCACTACATGGCACCTTGAGCAAGTATCTTCTGAAAGAAGCCCGTCGTATATATGTATATATATGTGTGTGTGTGTGTGTCTGTGTGTGTGTGCATGCGCGTTTGTATCTCTGTGTTTGTCCCCCCAACATCACTTGACAACCAATGCTGGTGTGTTTAACTTAGCAGTTCGGCAAAAGAGACCATTAGAATAAGTACTAGGCTTACAAAGAATAAGTCCTGGGGTCAATTTGCTTGACTAAAGGCGGTGCTCCAGCATGGCCACAGTAAAATGACTGAAACAAGTAAAAGAGTAAGCCAATCAAAATGAAATTTTTTTTATATAAATCAAGAATAGACATTCATCCTTGAGAATGTGTTGGGGTAGAGTTTTCTACAACTTGATGTCCTTCTTGATATGAACCCCATCTGTTTCCAAATGAAGTAATAATTTCCTTTCCAGTCTACAGAAAAACAAACAGCCCAGATATGCTTTCATGATGGACTGCAAGCAAATGACACTGTCTGCTTGACCAACAAGGCCATTTGCAACCAGTGATTACACGTGAAGATGAAACAAAATATGAACTCACACAAACACACGCACACACACACACATGCACACACACACACACACACACACACAAACACCACATATGTGTTCTTTTTTTTCTTTTATTCTTTTAGTGGTTTCAGTCATTGGACTGTAGCCATGCTGGAGCACCACCTTAACTTATTTTCTATTAGTTTTGTTGTCACTCTATGGCAGGAAATTGGTCTATGATTGAGTTTGTATTGGCTGATCTTCCCTGAGTGAATCCTTGAAAGTTTGGCTGGTGCAGTCTCATCATTAGGCATTTATATTTCAGTAGAGGTTCCTTTTATATTTCTGATTTCTTTAGGATAGCAGTTGAAGTAAGTTTTGGTAAGCTTATTCTTCATTCTATAGCATATAGTCAAAATGTTCATATGTGCTTTAAAAAGGTTATGATGCTTTTATTCCTTACTCTACTTTGATAAAGAGTTCACCTGGAACACTAGTCTACTTCTTTCCTTTTTTGGTATATAATTCACAGTGCACCACTTTTCATATTAATATTTTTCCTTGTGTTCACATTTTGTCTCCCACGTTTGAATTTTTATCAATCTGTTGTTACCTCTAATGTTGTCTAACTGTTTACCCCATCCCTTCTGTTGACATCAGTTCCCTCTTCCATTTTGCTTTGCCATGTCCATCAACAAGTCCCAAGGCCAAACACTAACAACAACAGGCCTCCATTTCGGCCAAC
Organism: Octopus sinensis; assembly: GCF_006345805.1. Lineage (NCBI taxonomy): Eukaryota > Metazoa > Mollusca > Cephalopoda > Octopoda > Octopodidae > Octopus > Octopus sinensis. The sequence continues at coordinate 44,136,890 of NC_043001.1, read as the reverse complement.
CATACTTCTCACACAGCCAATTATACGTCGGATGCTGAAGAGACAGATGCAAAGAAATAAATTTCCGTGTTCGCCAAAAGCCAAAACAAAAAATGTCGTCTGCCGTGAGGTGCTCTAGGCCATCCAACATACCACAGCTTCCCTACAGAACAGGTTTATAGTCAGTAAGTACTATTGTTGCCATTCTTTCAAAATTACCTTTTTTATATTTTGTCTGCTATAGTTTCTCAGTCTCCTTGCAGATGGCTTGAGTTTTGGCATCATTGTACCCACTGCTTTACATATGAATGAAAAAGAATTTTTATACCTGTGAATGGTTCACAATCCTTTTCAGGGCTACTGTGAGAATGATAACATGGCCCTTGTCCATGGCTTTTCACCCTATTGTTACTACTTTATTTATGTTCCATGGGAAAAATCACTTCTTCCTCAATGTCAATGTTTGCAACTTAATGCAAAAAATATTCACAGAGATGTACAACAACAACAAAAAAAAAAGGGAGAGCCTATTAAGACCATTGCCGACTATTTAATACCTGAGCAACGCCAGGTACTCCTGCTAGTGTCATACTAAAATTTGAAACTTTAAGAATCTATTACACAGCTTCGTCTTCTTCTTCTTCTTCTTCTTCTTCTTCTTCTTCTTCTTTTCCTCCTTCTCCTCCCCCTCCTCCTTACATTAATTTGTATGCATGTGTGTGTGTCTGGTGTAGGGTTCAGGCACAGTCTGTCTAAGACAATATTTATCTATTGTGTCATTTTTTTTTTGAGATTTGACTGCTTTTTCTTGCAGTTTGAATGATCATGTAGAAATTCACTCACGTTAAAAACTATCTCTATGTAAAAATTCCCTTCTCTAATATAACAAGTATAACAAAGAAACTTTCATTTTTTTTAAAAGCAACATTTATCTATTCTGTCATCTTTTAAAGCAATGGTTTTAGTGAGATTTGACTGCTATTTCTTGCAGTCTGAATGATCATGTAGAAATTCACTAATTGTTAAACAATCATTATGTAAAAATTCCATTTTCTAATTCTATACATCAAAGAAACTTTCAATGAATAATTGCTCATCCGACACACAGCTTTTGCTAATAAATTACACATGAGATATTGTCTTCTGATGGGTGACAATTGTGACTAAGATCTAATTTACAATTCCATTACATTTCCGAATCATACCAGCATAGGATAATGAGGAAAATGAATATATGTCACAGTTGCCACTAAAAATCTCTGGAAAATTACTGAAGCATTACATTACTATGAAATTGAGTTTAACCAACAGCTGCAAGACGAGCAATTATTTATAGAGAGGTTCTTTTTTGCATAGAATTAGAGAAGGGAATTTCTACACAGAGATAGTTTAATGTAAGTGAATTTCTCCATGATCATTCAAACTGCAAGAAATAGCAACCAAATCTCACTAAAACCACATCGTATCACTTAAAAAAACAATGACACAATAGATAAATGTTGTCTTAGAAAGACTGTACCTCAATCATCCCCCCCCCACACACACATGGGGGCACAGAAATCAAAGCAATAACAAAAACATAAGATAAAGTGAAATGTGGCTAGCAGAAGAAGAAGAAGAAGAAGAAGAAGAAGAAGAAGAAGAAGAAGGAGGCGGAGAAGAAGAAGAAGAAGAAGGAGAAGAAGAAGAAGAAGAAGAAGAAGAAGAAGAAGAAGAAGAAGAAGAAGAAGGAGGAGGAGAAGAAGAAGAAGAAGAAGGAGAAGAAGAAGAAGAAGAAGAAGAAGAACAAGAACAAGAAGAACAAGAACAAGAAGAACAAGAACAAGAAGAACAAGAACAAGAACAAGAAGAAGAAGGAGAAGAAGAAGAAGAAGAAGAAGAAGAAGAAGAAGAAGAAGAAGAAGAAAAAGAAGGAGGAGGAGGGGACGGAGGGGAGGGGAGGAGGAGGAGACGTGTAACTGAGTCTTTTACAAAATTTGAAATGTTGATTGCTCAGCCTTAAGTTTCAAGTTTTAGTATAACCTGTAGTCATAGTTTACATGGTTTGTCATCCTTCTACTCACCAACTGAGTAATACTTAGTGGTTGCCATGATAAAATATACTGGGTATATTTTATCCAGGCAAAAAAAACATGAGAGAGTTTCCAGGCATAGGAGTGGCTGTGTGGTAAGAAGCTTACTTCCCAACCACACGGTTTGGTGTTCAGTCCCACTGCATGGTACCTTGAGCAAGTGTCTTCTACAATAACCTTGAGTGGATTTGGTAGATGGAAACTGAAAGAAGCCCCTCATATATATGAGGGTGTGCTGAAAAGTTCCTGGTTTTAAGAGTACCATGAAAGACCTGGTTGGAGACCCAGCCTTCTGAGTGACCAATAGAATAAGTAGAAGGCTTAAAATAAAACATACTGGGGACAATTCATTCAACTAAAATTCAGCAAGGTGGTGCCCCAGCATGGCCACTGTATAATGACTGAAACAAGTAAGATGAAAGAAAAGGCGGTGAGCAGGCAGAAATATTAGCATGCCGGGTGAAATGCTTAGCAGTATTTCGGCTGCCGTTACATTCTGAGTTCAAATTCAGCCGGGTCGACCATGCCTTTCATCCTTTCGAGGTCGATAAATTAAGTACCAGTTATGCACTGGGGTTGATGTAATCGACTTAATCCGTTTGTCTGTCCTTGTTGTCCCCTCTGTGTAGCCCCTTGTGGGCAGTAAAGAAATAAGCCAAACGAAAAGATAAGGAGGCAGAGTGATGGGTGAGCATGAGAGATAAGTGAAATAGCAGCATAACCTTCACCTCCATCTTAGCATTAAGAATATGTGAAGTGAAAGAGCTGCAAACAGCGACATCCAGTCCAAAAATTTTTTCTGGACAATCCAAATATAGGTTGTCCCAAAAGTTCGTAGAAAGTCTTGGAAAATAATGGTCTTTATTTTGAGGAATAATTTTTGTTGTTTTTGTTAGTACTTGGCGAGTAAAAATTCAATTTTCGCAAGTGTTTACGAACTTTTGGGACAACCTAATAGCTCCAGGAATCAGCGAATATTCAAGTTTATCTCATAACAAGCGAAACAATCTGCATTCAGGATAATTCTCAGTTACAACTATGATGTTGTTGGTAAAACATGTTCTTTGTCTATCTTCTTATCCCCTTGGAGATTTTTGGGTAAAATTATACTAATGTGTCCTTCTAATTTAATTAAATTCTATGTCTTTGTGCAGCTGAAGATTGCTCTACATTTTAAATTGATATAATGAAATGATTGCATTGTACAATTAAATGGAGTCGCATGAAACGATCGTTCTGCATTACCTCTGGATATCCTTCTGGCTTATTTTGATATATATATATGTGTTGGTGGCATGTAAAAAGCACCATTTGAGGTGCTGTAGGCCATCCAACATACCACAGCTTCCCTACAGAACAGGTTTATGGTGAGTGATTACTATTGTTGCCATTCTTTCAAAATTACCTGTTTTTCTTAAATCTTTTTTTTTATATTTTGTCTGCTATAGTTTCTCAATCTCCTTGCAGATGGCTTGAGTTTTGGCATCACTGCACCCACTGCTTTACATATGAACGAAAAAGGACTTTTATACCTGTGAATGGTTAACAATCCTTTTCAGGGCTATTGTGAGAATGATAACATGGCCCTTGTCCATGGCTTTTCACCCTATTGTTACTACTTTATTTATGTTCTATGGGAAAAATCACTTCTTCCTCAATGTCAATGTTTGCAACTTAACACAAAAAATATTCAAAGAGATGTACAACAACAACAAAAAAAAAAGGGAGAGCCTATTAAGACCATTGCCGACTATTTAATACCTGAGCAACGCCAGGTACTCCTGCTAGTGTCATACTAAAATTTGAAACTTTAAGAATCTATTACACAGCTTCGTCTTCTTCTTCTTCTTCTTCTTCTTCTTCTTTTCCTCCTTCTCCTCCCCCTCCTCCTTACATTAATTTGTATGCATGTGTGTGTGTCTGGTGTAGGGTTCAGGCACAGTCTGTCTAAGACAATATTTATCTATTGTGTCATTTTTTTTTTGAGATTTGACTGCTTTTTCTTGCAGTTTGAATGATCATGTAGAAATTCACTCACGTTAAAAACTATCTCTATGTAAAAATTCCCTTCTCTAATATAACAAGTATAACAAAGAAACTTTCATTTTTTTTTAAAGCAACATTTATCTATTCTGTCATCTTTTAAAGCAATGGTTTTAGTGAGATTTGACTGCTATTTCTTGCAGTCTGAATGATCATGTAGAAATTCACTAATTGTTAAACAATCATTATGTAAAAATTCCATTTTCTAATTCTATACATCAAAGAAACTTTCAATGAATAATTGCTCATCCGACACACAGCTTTTGCTAATAAATTACACATGAGATATTGTCTTCTGATGGGTGACAATTGTGACTAAGATCTAATTTACAATTCCATTACATTTCCGAATCATACCAGCATAGGATAATGAGGAAAATGAATATATGTCACAGTTGCCACTAAAAATCTCTGGAAAATTACTGAAGCATTACATTACTATGAAATTGAGTTTAACCAACAGCTGCAAGACGAGCAATTATTTATAGAGAGGTTCTTTTTTGCATAGAATTAGAGAAGGGAATTTCTACACAGAGATAGTTTAATGTAAGTGAATTTCTCCATGATCATTCAAACTGCAAGAAATAGCACCAAATACCAAGCTCACCTAAAACCACATCGTATCACTTAAAAAAACAATGACACAATAGATAAATGTTGTCTTAGACAGACTGTACCTCAATCATCCCCCCCCACACACAACACATGGGGGCCACAGAAATCAAAGCAATAACAAAACATAAGATAAAGTGAAATGTGGCCTAGAAGAAGAAGAAGAAGAAGAGAAGAGAAGAAGAAGAAGAAGAAAGAAGGAGGAGGAGAGAAGAAGAAGAAGAAGGAGAAGGAAGAAGAAGAAGAAGAAGAAGAAAAGAACAAGAAGAACAAGAAGAACAAGAACAAGAAGAACAAGAACAAGAAACACAAGAAGAGGAGAGAAGAGAAGAAGAAGAAGAAGAAGGAAGAAGAAAAGAAGGAGGAGGAGGGGACGGAGGGGAGGGGACGGAGGAGGAGGGGACGGAGGGGAGGGGAGGAGGAGGAGACGTGTAACTGAGTCTTTTACAAAATTTGAAAGTTGTTGATTGCTCAGCCTTAAGTTTCAAGTTTTAGTATAACCTGTAGTCATAGTTTACATGGTTTGTCATCCTTCTACTCACCAACTGAGTAATACTTAGTGGTTGCCATTGGTATAATTTTATCCAGGCAAAAAAAACATGAGAGAGTTTCCAGGCATAGGAGTGGCTGTGTGGTAAGAAGCTTACTTCCCAACCACACGGTTTGGTGTTCAGTCCCACTGCATGGTACCTTGAGCAAGTGTCTTCTACAATAACCTTGAGTGGATTTGTAGATGGAAACTGAAAGAAGCCCCTCATATATATGAGGGTGTGCTGAAAAGTTCCTGGTTTTAAGAGTACCATGAAAGACCTGGTTGGAGACCCAGCCTTCTGAGTGACCAATAGAATAAGTAGAAGGCTTAAAATAAAACATACTGGGGACAATTCATTCAACTAAAATTCAGCAAGGTGGTGCCCCAGCATGGCCACTGTATAATGACTGAAACAAGTAAGATGAAAGAAAAGGCGGTGAGCAGGCAGAAATATTAGCATGCCGGGTGAAATGCTTAGCAGTATTTCGGCTGCCGTTACATTCTGAGTTCAAATTCAGCCGGGTCGACCATGCCTTTCATCCTTTCGAGGTCGATAAATTAAGTACCAGTTATGCACTGGGGTTGATGTAATCGACTTAATCCGTTTGTCTGTCCTTGTTTGTCCCCTCTGTGTAGCCCCTTGTGGGCAGTAAAGAAATAAGCCAAACGAAAAGATAAGGAGGCAGAGTGATGGGTGAGGCATGAGAGATAAGTGAAATAGCAGCATAACCTTCACCTCCATCTTAGCATTAAGAATATGTGAAGTGAAAGAGCTGCAAACAGCGACATCCAGTCCAAAAATTGTTTCTGGACAATCCAAATATAAGGTTGTCCCAAAAGTTCGTAGAAAGTCTTGGAAAATAATGGTCTTTATTTTGAGGAATAATTTTTGTTGTTTTTGTTAGTACTTGGCGAGTAAAAATTCAATTTTCGCAAGTGTTTACGAACTTTTGGGACAACCTAATAGCTCCAGGAATCAGCGAATATTCAAGTTTATCTCATAACAAGCGAAACAATCTGCATTCAGGATAATTCTCAGTTACAACTATGATTTGTTGGTAAAACATGTTCTTTGTCTATCTTCTTATCCTCTTGGAGATTTTTGGGTAAAATTATACTAATGTGTCCTTCTAATTTAATTAAATTCTATGTCTTTGTGCAGCTGAAGATTGCTCTACATTTTAAATTGATATAATGAAATGATTGCATTGTACAATTAAATGGAGTCGCATGAAACGATCGTACTGCATTACCTCTGGATATCCTTCTAGCTTATTTTGATATATATATATATATGTGTTGGTGGCATGTAAAAAGCACCATTTGAGGTGCTGTAGGCCATCCAACATACCACAGCTTCCCTACAGAACAGGTTTATGGTGAGTGATTACTATTGTTGCCATTCTTTCAAAATTACCTGTTTTTCTTAAATCTTTTTTTTTATATTTTGTCTGCTATAGTTTCTCAATCTCCTTGCAGATGGCTTGAGTTTTGGCATCACTGCACCCACTGCTTTACATATGAACGAAAAAGGACTTTTATACCTGTGAATGGTTAACAATCCTTTTCAGGGCTATTGTGAGAATGATAACATGGCCCTTGTCCATGGCTTTTCACCCTATTGTTACTACTTTATTTATGGTCTATGGGAAAAATCACTTCTTCCTCAATGTCAATGTTTGCAACTTAACACAAAAAATATTCAAAGAGATGTACAACAACAAAAAAAAAAATGGGAGAGCCTATTAAGCAACGCCGGGTACTCCTGCTAGTGTCATACTAAAATTTGAAACTTTAAGAATCTATTACACAGCTTCTTCTTCTTCTTCTTCTTCTTCTTCTTCTTCTTCTCCTCCTCTACCTCCTCTTCCTCTTTCTTTCACCCTCCCCATTCCCCTCCTCCCCTTCCCCCCTCCTTACATTAATTTGTATGCATGTGTGTGTGTGGTGTAGGTTTCAGGCAGAGTCTGTCTAAGACAACATTTATCTATTGTGTCGTTTTTTTTTTTGAGATTTGACTGCTTTTTCTTGCAGTTTGAATGATCATGTAGAAATTCACTCTCGTTAAAAACTATCTCTATGTAAAAATTCCCTTCTCTAATATAACAAGTATAACAAAGAAACATTCATTTTTTTTTAAAGCAACATTTATCTATTCTGTCATCTTTTAAAGCAATGGTTTTAGTGAGATTTGACTGCTATTTCTTGCAGTTTGAATGATCATGTAGAAATTCACTAATTGTTAAACAATCATTATGTAAAAATTCCATTTTCTAATTCTATACATCAAAGAAACTTTCAATGAATAATTGCTCATCCGACACACAGCTTTTGCTAATAAATTACACATGAAAGAGATATTGTCTTCTGATGGGTGACAATTGTGACTAAGATCTCACTTACAATTCCATTACATTTCCAAATCATACCAGCATAGGATAATGAGGAAAATGAATATATGTCACATTTGCCACTAAAAATCTCTGGAAAATTACTGGAGCATTACATTACAATGAAATTGAGTTTAACCAACAGCTGAAGATTGCTCTATATCTTAAATTGATGTAATGAAATGATTGCATTGTACAATTAAATGGAGTCGCATGAAAGGATCGCACTGCATTACCTTTGGATATCCTTGTTGCTTATTTTGATATATATATAAATATATATGTGCCAGTGACACGTAAAAAGCACCATTTGAGCATGATCATTACCAGCGTCGCCTTACTGGCACGTGAAAAAACATTCGAGCGAGGTCGTTGCCAGTGCTGCTGGACTGACTCCTGTGCAGGTGGCACATAAAAGACACCATTTCAGGTGTGACTATTGCCAGTAGTCCCAGAGTGTCTCTCGTGCCGGTGGCACGTAAAAGCACCCACTACACTCTCAGAGTAGTTGGCATTAGGAAGGGCATCCAGCTGTAGAAACTCTGCCAGATCAGATTGGAGCCTGGCGCAGCCATCTTATTTGCCAGTCCTCAGTTAAATTGTCCAACCCATGCTAGCATGGAAAGCAGACGTTAAATGATGATGATGATGATACATATATATATATATATATATATATATATATATATATACACACACACATACACACACATATATATTATGATAAGTAGAAAAATATATATATATATATATACATACACACACATATGCATGGCCAAGTGGTTAGGATATTGCATGTGAGGTTGCATGGCTTAGTGGTTAGGGTGTAGCACATATGATCTAGTGATCGTGATTTCGTTGACCAGGTGTTGCATTGTATTCTTGAGCAAAACACTTCATCTCACATTGCCCTACGATCACTTCAACACTTGACATGTGGTACACTGTGTACCTCTTCAGACAATCTTGATTTGATGGATATAGTGAGCTAATGTGCAGCACAAATATTTGATTACTATAAACAAATCATTTGTGCAAGTCTTTAGGCAAAAGCCGAATGCTCATATGTCATCTTTGACAGGAAAGTCTCTCATACACACACACCACACACACACACATGTACACACACACACACATGCACACATATATGGCTTCTTTCATTTTTGTCTACCAGATTTACTCACAAGGCTTTGCTCAATACACAAAAGAACCTTGAGTATGGTTTCAGAAGTATGATAAACTAGTTCTTCTATTTTTCCCTCATTTATTCAGTCATTTGACTGTGGTCATGCTGGAGCACCACCATAAAGGATTTTTAGTCAAACAAATCGACCCCAGGACTTATTCTTTGTAAGCCTAATACTTATTCTATCTATTGACATTGGTTGTCAAGTGATGGTGGGTGATGGGACATAGACACACACACACACACACACACATAAATACATATATATATATGTGATGGGCTTCTTTCAGTTTCCGTCTACCAAATTCACCCACAAGGCTTTGGTCAGCCCAAATCTATAGTAAAAGACACTTGGCCAAGGTTCCACACAGTGGGACTGAACCCAGAGTAATATGGTTTGGAAGCAAGCTTCTTACCACACAGCCACACCTGTTATATAAATGCTTACAAAAATATAAAAAGAAAACATTTTCAGTCAAAACATGCTTGGGTTCAGTCTGATGAAATATGTTACAATTTTATCAAACCCTCCTTTTAGAAAAATCACAATTGTCTATATGATTACAATTGATAAGGTATAATTTTAAAATGACTGTTATCATATATTATTGTACTTTTAAAAAAATAAAATTTGTTAATAACAATATATATCTTATTCAGCCTGAATACTAGTAAAATAAAGTATTTTTTATCAAATATGATAACATGACCTGCATTTTAAAAAATGTTTATCAAAAGTATCTTTCCAATACAAGTAGTGTGGATTGTTTTTAAAAATCAGCTCCAAATAAAAAAGAAAATGGTAATAGCAATCATTAGATCAATTTTATTTAATTTACTATATCTTATCTTTTTCTTTATACTTGTTCTAGTCATTGGACTATGGCCATCCTGGGGCAACACTTTGACGGGTTTAGTCAAACAAATCAACTTCAGTACTAACTTTTTAAAGTCATGTACTTAACCCCTCAGTCTCTTTTGCTGAACTGCTAAGTTACAGTGATTCAAACAACCCAGCACTAGTTGTTTGCAATGGTGGGAACAAGCACAAATCCAAAGGCATACTTACATCCATATATGTACAATGGGCTTCCACACAGTTTCTGTCTACCAATCCATCACAAGGCATTGATCAGGCCACAGCTATCATAGAAGACACTTGCTCTTTGCCATCTTCTATTTTCATTTATACTTCCAAAGTCATTTTGCAATAGCAGCTTAGTAAACATCTCGCTCACGTTTTCCTTCCCATAACTACTTTTCGCTAGAATCCACAGGAATTCAAAATGAACTACACAAGCTTCATCTAATTGTACTTTCCCCCAAACTGTATAAATCAAAGAATTTTTCACCATGGCTTTCTTTTCCTCACATTTATAATACCATTTTCATTATTCCAGTTGCCAACAAGATGGTGAGCTGGCAGAATTTGTTAGCATATGGGACAAAAATGCTAAGAAGCATTCTTCTGATTTTCACAACCAGAAAAATGGAATTTTGGGGTATTATTTATTCTCCATAACATATATTTCATTTGCTAATAGGAACGACAATGATCTATGTGTTAGATAGACATGTAAGAAATTTTATATTAGAAAATCTTCAGACCTGTCTGTAAATCTTTATTGTACATACATACTTACATACATACTCTTTTACTTGTTTCAGTCATTTGACTGTAGCCATGCTGGAGCACCACCTTTAGTTGAGCAAATCGACCCCAGGATTATTCTTGGTAAGCCTAGTACTTATTCTATCGGTCTATTTTGTTGAAAACGTAACTTGTCGTTAATTGCTCGAAATACGAAGTAGAAAAACAGCCGGCAACTGATGAAGGGTAGTTTTTTATGTTGCTTGTCTTGTTTTCCATTTGTTTATTTCGTTGTTCGCAAAAAAAAGGTTCGTATTTCATGTTGTTTATGTTTTGTGGTGTCCTGTGCCCATATATTCATGTGTGTTATTCATATATATATGTATGTGTGGAAGCCCATTGTACATATATGGATGTAAGTATGCCTTTGGATTTGTGCTTGTTCCCACCATTGCAAACAACTAGTGCTGGGTTGTTTGAATCACTGTAACTTAGCAGTTCAGCAAAAGAGACCGATGGGTTAAGTACATGACTTTAAAAAATAAGTACTGAAGTTGATTTGTTTGACTAAACCCGTCAAAGTGGTGCCCCAGGATGGCCATAGTCCAATGACTAGAACAAGTATAAAGAAAAAGATAAGATATAGTAAATTAAATAAAATTGATCTAATGATTGCTATTACCATTTTCTTTTTTATTTGGAGCTGATTTTAAAAACAATCCACACTACTTGTATTGAAAGATCGCTTTTGATAACATTTTGTAAAATGCAGGTCATGTTATCATATTTGATAAAAAATACTTTATTTTACTATGTAATTCAGGCTGATAAGATATATATTGTTATTAACAAATTTTATTTTTTAAAAGTACAATATTATGATAACAGTTCATTTTAAAATTATACCTTATCAATTGTAATTATATTAGACGATTGTGATTTTTCTAAAAGGAGGGTTTTGATAAAATTGTAACATATTTCATCGGACTGAACCCAAGCATGTTTTGACTGAAAATGTTTTCTTTTTATATTTTTGTAAGTATTCATATATACATATATATATATATGGAAATAGAACTACTCAAGCTGAGAGCTAAGACAAATGAAGAAAAAGTAAAAACCATAGACGAGGAAATCAACGAAGAAGTCATCAAACTAATAGACGACATCAATACTGAAATATTACCAGCACTATGGAATAAAGAATGTAATAAAGAGGAACTTAAGTCCCTCCAACGATGGGAAAAGAGCGCCATCTGGTTTTTAGATTATGAAACCAACTTCAAAAATGAACACATATCCAACAACCCCTTCATAAAATTAAGTAAATCAAAACCAAATACCAACAGAACGGAACAACCACCAAGAAATCCTAACACACTCTACACCAGAAAAGTACACCTAAAACACACCCCACACTACCTACACCAACCCCAAAACACATACAGAGCCTCACCACACCAGTTCGAAAATAGACATACCAACAGAGCAGAACAACCACCAAGAAATCCAAACACACCCT